>NC_054742.1:33730026-34003249 GCF_018143015.1 Lytechinus variegatus
AATGTACAATGGTAGCCTAACTATATTATCATTTATAAATATTTCTAAATCTATCATGAAATTATTTTTGTTTTAAATGTATTGAAGGGTCAAATTTTTGCTCGCTCACACCTTTTATACATTTTGCCCTGTGTGCCATGTCTGCCGCCTAAGCATTGTTAGCTCATTGTTCCACAGGGCCTATTATCGAAAGTTTTAAATGTCTTGGCCTTGCATGGATGCCTTATAGCCTTGGCCTTGGGTATTGAAGCCTTGGCCTTGCAGGAGGTTTGGGCCTTGACTACAACACTGACGGATTACGTCAATGCAATCGACACCCATTGCAAATACTGATGAACATGACTATCTCGACAAATATAGTAAATTAACGGAGAAAATGCTGAAAATCTATCAAAATCTGATAGCAAATAACGAAGATAGGTTCGGTTATTTTATGCACATCGATCGCCATGATAAGGTGGGCTAATGAAATCATCATTTCATATTTTCATACCAGTGTGTATATCATGTCTCCCTTGTAGTAAAATAAGTAACAGCAACATGAGTGCATTAAATCATTTGTCAATTCTTTTTTTAAGTTCCCCCGATTTTCGAAGACAAAATTTTAATAAACATAACCGGAATTTTGGCATGACGTCATCAGTTGGCATGAAGACATGCATAGTGCACATGATCTTTAAAATAGCTTTATCTTACCTTGTCCGATTGCGATGAAATTTGTAGTCATTTTTTATTTTTATTCATTTGTTCAAATCGTGTTTTTCTGGATTACCCGCATTCATTGTGTAACTTATCTCTTTTTCCCGAAGTAAAGAAATAAAAATAAACTTAGGCCTATTGAACTAGCCCTGAGGTTCGGCACCTCAGGGCTCAGCAGAGCAGACAGAGTTTGCATTCCCCATGCGCGCAGTTTTCCGCTAATTTCCCGTTGTTGTGATGTCAACTGTACGAAAAAAAGACACAAAGAATAATAATAAAATAAAAACAAGGTGGTATAGCACTACGCATTGGCATTACATAAATTTATTCCTTAATAAAATCATAAAAATGCGATATTCGAAAATTCCCTTGTTCCCCATTATACTGCCAGAAATATGAGTACAACTACTACTACAAGATTGAATGGAGAAACGTCGAATTCTGATATAAAAACTCAAAGTTTCGGGATTATATTTTATTATGATCCCGGATTATGCGGAAACATGAAACATGAAAGGATTCCTCCCTCCCTTTCCACCGTATTTTCTATTAATTAGGACTATAAATCCCTATACTTCGTTCGAATCAATTTTTAAGCATTTATTTTTCTATCCTTGAATTGATATAATGCTTTATATCACATAATAATGATTACTTTTCGTAATAAAACTGATTTTGTTCCGTGCTATTTTGCGAAAGTTTGACTTCATATCGATAGAGCGCGAACTTGATGGCTCTTTAATCTCGCACTTTTCCTCCCCGTATTTACGTCTTTATGCGAAATATCTTTTAAGATAAAAGGTCATTGATTTGGACCTTTTCATGCATGAAGATGTATTGTTATATTAAAAAGAATTGACAGAGTCAATTTTAGGGTGAAATACGATGCAAGATCGATAAAAACTAATTTATAATTTATTTTGTATAAGATTTCTACAGGGTACTTTTCCGACCAACCGAATAGCTCTAACCAGCCAATCACGCAATTCCGCCTATAGGGGGTAGACCAATTGACGTAGAGGCAGATGTTAATGAAGTCGCCTGCATTTTTTTTGTTGTGAGAATGGAGATCAATGCCTGAGCACGTCGCCATATTATGCGATACTTTTTTCGACGTCGTAGGTTGGCCATGGAAGTCAATGATGAATAATGTGATGTGTGTGATTGTTGGATTCATTGATTACCCATAAGGAGTATACGTTAGGATGTGAAATTTTGACAAGAGCAAGGAAATATGTTGATCAATTCGGAAAATAATGGGTGTAACCCGCATGCATAGTCCGATCGCTTGTTTCACGAACGTGCGTGGAACCTGTCCAGGGGTCACGTGGTGTTGCTTCTCATTACCGTCCATGTTATGATTCTCAGTTTGCGAAACGTTCCGTTCGAACATTCGTCAGTGCAACGTTGTTTTTAATTTGACGTCTAAAGCTGATCCTCTTGTCGGTCACTGAAGTCGGAAAACGATACTCGTAATATTGATGGAGACCACATTCCCGGCCTAAGCGCGGGAAATAGCTACGTTGGTCTGGTGTCTGTCACGTGTGGTAATCGTTCGGCCTGGGCCTGGCCTCTGTTATTGTTTCCATTATCGCCTGCCTCACCTGCGGCTTTTTTTGATGGACTGATGCAGTTAACGACGGGAGCGGGCTGAACAAACATATCTCTTGCATTATTTGTGTGTTTTAGTATTACAACATTTGTGCTATTGTAAACATATGTTATCCTAGTATTTAAAAGAAAAAACAATTTTTATCTCGTTGGACGGGTCGACTTCGAAAGCTTAGTTTAATTAGTCATGTTCTCCAATCAATGGCAAGTGTGACGCCGTACAGTGGTGCCGTTCCCACGGTACCCTGTCCGTATAGCGCTTCGCTTCCCGTCGCATGTGGTCACAGTTCCCGCTGAGGCTATGTATGGCTGCAATGGCTCCGGCACTGACTGATGCCGCGGCTCATACAGGCTCCTTCAAGTTGCCAGCTTCGCCTGCTAACCCGGGAAGCAGTGGTGGCCTGCAAGCAAATCCAAATCAGCCAACAAGCCCAGACTTGCCCTCATTGGCAAATGGTCATTCTCCGGCAGTGCCCGGTGGTGTAGGCAAGCATTATTCTCCAGGTTCGACTCCCACCACTCGGTTGAGAAACCACGAGTCCACTGTATCGCCAACTTGTTTCACCATTCACACCCACTTTCTTGAGAATAATAATCACAAGGGTGGAGAAACACTGACAATTTCAGAGGGAAAAAATTATCAGGAATTGCAATCAAACCACTGTAACGGCCCAATCAAAAACAAGTTAAATTCATTAATTTCCACCATCGGCTCAGACCTGGATCTAAACCTAGATCTACTCGCGAATGGTGAAAAACATTCACAGAAAAGCATATTGAAAACGATGAATGACTCTGCCGCACCCTTGGCACAGAAAGAGGTAGACCTAGACCTGTTGAATGATAATCGCCCTTCTACTCCACCAACATCCAAAAAAATGCCGCCTCTAACAATATCAACTACTGGAAGTCCCAGTCCAACGGGTCCAAAACACTCTGTCGCTACTCACATTGAAAATATCAATATTCGAGATAATGGTGATATCGATGAGCATGTGGAGCTTGATACTAGCGATACGTCGAGCAGTTCTCTATCAAATGACATGGATAGTTCATTAAGTCTGTCACACTCTAATGCACTGACAACAGATACAAGTCTTGAACAAGCTGTTGATGACTGTCTTGATCCAAAGTCGGACAATGAGAGCGACTCAGATGAAAGTAGTGTGGATCTTTCTGCCACTATTGCAGAAAAATGTAGTGGAGCAAGTAACATTGTTGAAAAGGAGAAATTCAAGTCTGTTAATGTTGTTGATAAGCTAGAAGTAGGTGGTGACAGGAAACCTAGATTTATGAAAGCAGAAGTGAAGCAGGTTGAAAAATCTGTATTCAAGGTTGTGAATGATAATGACCAGATGTCCGAGGGAAAGAAAGAAGCTATCATTTTGATTCATAAACAGTCGAAACAAGAACATCGTGCAAAGTATTTGATGGAAAAGTTACGGAGATTACAGACATGTCACGTTGGATCTCGGATATATCAACAAATAGGTTCCTTTGTAGAATCAAAACAATCCTGCAAAGAAGCTGCAAATTCTGCTGGAAGTAGCAACATTACTTGTGAAGAGTGCCGGAGGAATCGTCTTCAGACGGGTAGTAGACCTGGCGTTCTTCCTAGAAGTAGTTCAAGTCATAGCCATACATGTCCTCTACATACAAACTCTTCTTCAGACCGGCAAAGACATTCGATAAGACCATCATGGTTACCAGCAGGAAAAAGAACTAAGCCAAGTACACATATCTCTCAGCACTTGCGAGAAGGGAAACAAGCATATCGTGAAGTGAAATCTGTCACTGGAAGACTACGAGCAGGCCTTGGTCATGTTGAAAGCACCATAGATTCAGACGTCACCGATAGCAGCTCAGGTGGAGAAAGTTGTGATGAAGGAGATGACAGCTTACCACAAACCCAGGCATCCCGTTCATTTCACAAGATGCCTCTGTGAGTACATATTTCAAAGAGCTAAGGAGATTGTAGAATTTTGGCTCTTGGAATTATAGCCTAGGGCATGCGATATTGTAGAACAAGTATAGTGAGTATGGTCACATGAAAAGATGAGAACTTCCATTGATTTTGGAAACAATTTTAGGGACATCTGCAGTTACGCTTTAAGTAAAATATTGTTAAACTAGATTATTATCAACTGTTACTGTTATTCAAATTCCCCCTGGTTGGAACAAATTTTTATGGTCCCAAAACTCCCAATAGATTCAAATAGGCATAGCTGCCTCATTTGCCTGTGTTTTATCTTGTCCAAAAGAACAGATTATGGAAAGATTTTAGTTTTATAGCGTTGGAATAATTTCAAATTCATTGATATTGCTTTCTCCCCCCCCCCCCTTTCCTTTCTTATTCACAGTCACAGAAGAGCATCATGGAAATGGGCAATAGATAGGTCAGCTATTGCAACCAGATGGACTTGGCTTCAAGCTCAGGTTTCAGATCTGGAGTATCGCATCAGGCAACAAAGTGACATTTTCCGTCAGATTCGGGCTTCAAAGGGAGCGGTAACATTAGGAGAACCTCCATCACCAGAAGACTATCTCCGAGCTCAGGCTTTGGCTCACAGGACAGGTAGAAAGTTATCACCTCTTGAAACAAAGATAGTAATGTTGGAAGGATCACACTCTATGTCCCCTTCGAATCTGTCAAGTTTACTCAGTAATGTAGACAAACAAAGTGCAAAATTAAAGCAAAGTCTTCAGAACTGCATTTCACCGACATCAACACCATCATCGTGTTCAGAGAAAACATCACCAGCTAGACCTATGAATGGCCTAACGGACAGTGCAACAACAGTTGCATCACCATCTCGATGCGGTATGAACAGTTCTCCAAGCTACCCTGGGATTGTAGGATTAGACCAAGTTGTAGGTTCTCCAATTCCTGTAGAAGAACAGTACTGTGCAAGGACAAGACCTGTGAGATCATTCCGAAAACGAAAACTCATCCGATCTGCAGGTCTATATCAAGTATGTAGCAAGTCTCAGAAGCTGTCCTCCGTTCATTGTGGTTGCTTTCCTCCTCGTACCCCTTGTGTGATGTGTGGCGGTCAGTTTAACAATCTTGAACAGCATGATGCAGACCAAATTCCATCAGATGAGAGGGTGGCCAGCCTCGAGTATGCATTCCATTCTGTGTTGTCTTTCCCTGAAGGTGAGAATCTGTGAAAAAATGTATTTGTTGTGCTGATGAGATAAAAGCTGGGGTCATCTTATTGGCTTTTAGAGATGGGAGTAGTAAATGTTTTTGTTTTAGTCGCTTCCTCTCCCTAAAACTAAAACTATTGTAAGCTAAATAATTGCTATTCTCTGACAATTTTTTTTACTAAATCTTCATTAGTCTGTTTCTTATGTTTTCTCTGATATTATTACTATAAGCTTTATGTCAGGGTGATCTCCATCTTCAAATACATGTAAGTGGCTTTGCCCTAAAATATCCAAATTCAAGGCGGGCTGTATGAAATTTTAGGATTAAAATAATAACCGGCCCTATAAATCACTACTACAGTTTTATATTTATGCGGAAGATTTGATATTTATTTTTTATTCTTTTTTTTATGTAATGTCACTAAGTTGCTTGCAATAGCCTTTGATGATCAGATAATGCTTTTGTATCAGATAAGTATGTCAGTTAATGTTGGATAGCATGCAATGATATTGCAACAAATGCACTGAGAATATTGCGTAATGTGGTAACATGTTGCATCAGCACTTTCAAAGTAGATCTTGAAAAGATAAGGGCCCGTATTCTGAACTCGGGCTTAAATTAAACCCTGGTTTAAAGTTGTGGTTTAAGTATGGAGAGCCATTTGGGGCACAAATCCTTATTATTAAACAGTACACATCCAATTTACTAACTCATTTGACACTCAAATTTTTCATAATTGTCTGGGAATAATAACTGAAGGATTTTTCTTCATTATGAAAGCAAAAGGAAACAAAATAGTAAATACAAGAAATATACTACATGTATATAAACAGAATTTTTGGCTCCCCATAATATTAGCAGAGATATAGATAGTGGTCTAAGTTAAACCCAACTTCAGAATACGGGCCATTGAGTCTATAACCTATTGAAATAGTACTGATCTTTATTTTTGAAAAATATTTGCTCAACATGCATTCCTGTATAGTAATTATGTTTTTTCTCATTTTATTTTAGAAATTCCATTGTCACTGCAGTTAGAATCCCTACTGAAGAGTGGAGCATGGCAAAGGAAACATTCATCCAGATACCTAGGAAAGAAGTAAGATTGCTGGGTTAACTTTTCTTTCATCCTGGTTTAAATTTGAGCCAAACTATCTTTTTCTTCATTGGTATCGAGTCTTTAAGGAAGAATAAACTCTTTACGAAATTTATCATTCACTTTCACAAGGTATATCGCTATAAATGGAAACCACTTTGCGTTACGGGATTGAAAAGGGTGCCGTTAGCTAGCTGTGCGCTTGCGCAGAGCTAGCTTACGGCCCCCTCTTCGATCCCATGATTCATTGCGGTTCTGATTAGCGATAAACCTGGTTTAAATTTGAGCCAAACTATCTTTTTCTTTCATTGGTATCGAGTCTTTAAGGAAGAATAAACTCTTTACGAAATTTATCATTCACTTTCACAAGGTATATCGCTATAAATGGAAACCACTTTGCGTTACGGGATTGAAAAGGGTGCCGTTAGCTAGCTATGCGCTTGCGCAGAGCTAGCTTACGGCCCCCTCTTCGATCCCATGATTCATTGCGGTTCTGATTAGCGATAAACCTTACTTATTTAAATTGAAAAAAAATTAAACAGAACCCCATAGATAGAAATGGGATGAAATTTATTAATGAGTCAATATGAGTCATATTTTTTTTAATAATGCCTCCTCCACTCAGTACTGGTAATAAAGATGTATGAGAAGAAGTTAAAAAAAAAATCTTGGTATCTGTTTACTCCTAAAAAAATAAGCAAAAAAAAGAAGAAAAATCAAACTTTTGTACATGGCATATAATTTTAGTTCATATATTATAAGCTAATTTGTTGTATATATGCATTTGATTTTTACAGAAATATTGGGAAATGTGAATTTTTGTGTTCGGTATTTAGGAAGTCGTGAAATTTTCAAGGTATTCAGTGTATAGAGTAATTTAGGAAGAGTCTGAACTCTTTCATAATCAAGATTGAAAGTTTAAATATCTGAAATGATGTGTTTTTCTATAGAGGATCTGATGTATCAGACCACTGGTAAATAAATTTACATGTAATTGCTTCTTGGATTGTCATCTTAGTGAACTTTCTATTTTATGATATTATGAGAGTAATATTACATGTATGTATACCATTTTAAAGTAGGGGCTTTCATGATGAACACAATTTCTTGGCAAGCTTTTCACATGTAATTAGTGCCGAGTCCTGACAGCATGGCACTGAGAATTGACTGCATGAAGTTGAGCGTTAATGGTTTCGTTGACAAACTGATTCTGATAAAATCAAGTTGGGGCCAGACAAAATCAAACTGGTCCTTGACAGAGTGATTATTGCAGTCACATAACCCCTACGGCGGCCGCACGGTGAGTCGAAAATGGCTGTTTTCTTTTTTTTTGTACCAGCTACATATATACATGTAGGTGGTTTGAATAGAAAAAAATAAAATGGCTGGTTTCGACTCGCCATAAGGTTTGCTGTAAGGGAAATGTGACTACGCCATTAGTATTTTATTTGCTAAGCAAAATGCTTATACATCACTTAAAAGTATTTTGCTTTCTTACGCTAAATTTAAGCAAAATAACCTTTGTGACATTAGGTCGAAGCCAAATAATGTGCAATGTATCAACTATCCACACCTACATTCACAGTATGCATAACTGCATATGCATTGTATCCCCTAATATGCTCACAAGTGAGTCAGTCAGGGGCAGACTTAGATTTAAGCAAAAAGCAATGTTCAATTGAATAAAAAAGATGGTTAGGTATATTTCTTGAACAGATAACAGTTGAATACTTTATTCTGACTGAAGTATCGAGTTGAACACCAGCGCTTATGTGTCTGACTTGGCATTACGTATGATGTAATGATCAGATTCATTTAAAAGTAGATAACTTAAATGTATTATTACCCAACATTTTGTTCCTTAAAATGTACAGGAAACATAACAGGTTGCCAAACAGATCCCGAGTCAAGTTGCATACCAAAGATGGCAGACTCAAGAAGTTCCGTAAGAAAGAGAAACATCAAAAGCAATTGACTGTCAGATCAAGTGGAGACTCTTCAAGAAAAAGAGAGCCAGTAGTCAAGAAAGAGACAAGGAGCAAAGATACTCTTGTTGAGAATAAAGTTGAAAAAGAATTAGGATCAGCAAATGAGGACGATGAGGATGATGCTGCGAAGTCGAGGAAACTTTTGCAACGATTGGCAAGACAGAGTAAGTAATTATTTTGCAGTGTTAGTCCAAAGATAATCTTACCGAAGCCCATCATATTTTCCTGTTATGGATTAAAATGTGTTGATAATTGTGTTCATTGAAAACAAAATGTTGGTTTAAGAAAGTGTAAGGCGGGAAAGATGAAGTATTTGAAAAAGTTCTTTGATGTGTCATTGATGAAAAGTGATGGTATTTTAAATTTTGAAAGAACATCTTGTGTACGTTGCGTCTGAAAATGAACAAAACTTCGCGTCCAAAACAACACCTGAAATTCACCTTTTTGTCTCGCCTACCAGAGGTGAAGTCGAGACTAAGGGATTCAAATGTCCGTCTGTCACAAACATTATGACATAACTCCGCAACCGTAAGTCAGTTTCAACCAAACTTAGATGGTAGATGTACTTTGGGGACCTGCATGTTATGCTACTGTCGGAAGTCACATGGTAAGGTCAAAGGTCATTTTTAGGTCAACATTGAAGTTTACATGCAAGACTCTTATGACACATTACTCGGCATCTGTAAGTCAATTTCAAATCAAACTTGTGTTGTAGCTGTACTTAGGAGACCTGCATGTTATTGTGTTCGGAGGTCACATGGTAAGGTCAAAGATAATTTTTAAGTCAACATTAAAAAGTTTACATGCAAGACTCTTACGATGAATGTTATTCCATCCCAGTTATTTCACGATGAACTTTTATACAATACTGCTGCGTGTCCTTGCAAATCGCGATATTTATGGTCATTTTCACAAGTGGGCGAGACACCACATCGCTTATGCCTTGTGTCAACAAACAATGCACTTCGATGTCATGTTCAGTTGAAAATGATTGTTGCGGTCCCACATGCTTGATTTTTAATGTGTTCATCCAATGTCGAGATATCGACCAGAGCTTTGTATGGTGTCATATGACACCATTTGTGGGTCGTTGCCGATTCCATATTACATTTTAAAAACCTGGGCAAGACCATGATTCTCTCTGAAAATATAAGACTGGCTCAGCGAACAGATCATGAACGAAGGCTTCATGCAGAGATACCAGTTAAAAGGATTTTTAAGGAGAAAGTGAGACTAGGATTTTTTTCCCCCTAGACACAATATTTGTTTTAAGTTGTAAGATGTGTGATTTTTAGTATGTTTTTCAAAATTTTAGAAAAAAATATGATTGTGTGCTTGAGAAAAAAAAAGGATAAAATGAATTAAAGAAAAAGATTTTTTCACAATTATGGTTGTCAGCTCTGCTCGTGAATATATGAATATACTGTACTTTTCAGGCTTGTGGGATTTGCAATATGGTTGTAACAGAGGGATGAATATGGTTTGAAAACAAGAATTCTTTAAGTTTTACCCTCATGTAATTTAATATTTATTCACATATGAAGATCATGAACATAATAGATATTCTAGAAAGTTTTAGCACATGAAAAGGTGCCAAAGCGATGTAATATAAAAGAAAAAGGAGATTTTGACTTTGTTTGGCCATGTGTATGATATACATGTACAGGTTGTATTCATTGGGAATTAAAAAAAAAAAACAGGTGGTTGAAATACACATTTTTCATTGTGTATGATTTTATACATGTTTTATGTTTTTTTGCATGGTAGTGCATGAAATGTTATTTTTGTTCTTGCATGTTACTCCCTCACCTTCCACAGAGTTGAAAGCCCTTCGTCATGCCAGAAGTGATAAAATACTATCACGTTCCCGATCCCAGCCAAGTTCTATTCCTGGTACACCAAAGAATTTCATGAAAAGCTCAGACTTAAGACAATGTCGAACTGATACCAAGAATCGGCGCACCTCTGATTTAGCAAATGGTGAGATTTTTTTGCCTCTTAATAGGAGTGGGCTATACATGGGTCAAAAATGCTTTTTTTATAATTTCAATATGGGAACAGTTTTTTTTTTTTATTCCTTGTAATGTATCTCAACATGAAATGACAATATTTTTTGTCTCGGGTGCAAGAAAAAAGTGTGCTGGGTCAAAATCCAAAATGGCCGCCAAAATCACAGTTTTGGCCTCCACTTCTTTATTTGGTGGTCTTTTTCTTTGGTTTTGGTGTCTATTCATATGTATTTGGGGGCAGGCAATTTGTTTTTCCTATAATTAGTACTTTTAAACCATTATTTGTAGAATTAAAAGGTAAGTATACCTTACCTTATTTTTCCAATTTTTATAGCCTTTTGTTAGCCAAAAAGTAGGTTTTATCGTCCTGGGGTTCTTGGATATTAGATGGTACAAGGTCAACAATAGCAAGCAGCTTCATAGAGCTATATCGCTTTTATTCCTCTACTATGGGTTTTATGGCACACCTTTTTCTCGGACCCAAGACAAAAAACATTGTCATTTCATGTTGAGATAAGGTAAAAGGAATACAAAAATCTGTTCCCACAGTAAAACCAAAATCACCCATTTATAGCCCACTCCTATTAAATTAAATCCATGCCTCTGCTAAAACTTTGGCTCTAGAAAACCCTTTTACATAAATTTTATGCTAAAAGTAAAATACAACCAAGTCTGCATAGATTTAACCTTCAAAAGTCAATTTTTCTGACAATGTTTCAAACTCTTACATGTAGTATAGTTTTATCAAAGTGCGATATGGTCCCAAGTAATATGACTTAAGTACACATCCCTGTATAGTGTATTTAAACTTCATAGTATTTGATTTATAAAAAAAGATTTTTAAAACGTTCAACTTTGATGTCAGTTACCATGTATTTGCAATACTTTTATGAATGCTTTTTGTCTCACCTGCGAAGCAGAGTGAGACTATAGGCGCCGCTTTTCCGACGGCGGCGGCGTCAACATCAAATCTTGTTGGAGGAATCAACATCGAAATCTTAACCTGAGGTTAAGTTTTTGAAATGTCATCATAACTTAGAAAGTATATGGACCCAGTTCATGAAACTTGGCCATAAGGTTAATCAAGTATTACTGAACATCCTAGTAGAGTTCTGACACATGACCAAGGTCAAAGGTCATTTAGGGTCAATGAACTTAGACCATGTTGGAGGAATCAACATCGAAATCTTAACCTGAGGTTAAGTTTTTGAAATGTCATCATAACTTAGAGAAAGTATATGGACCTAGTTCATGAAACTTGGACATAAGGTTAATCAATTATCACTGAACATCCTACATGAGTTTTATGTCACATGACCAAGGTCAAAGGTCATTTAGGGTCAATGAACTTTGGCCGAATTGGGGGTATCTGTTGAATTCCCATCATAAAGTTTATGGAGTTTATTCATGAAACATGGACATAATAGTAATCAAGCATCATTGAACATTTTGTGCAAGTTTCAGGTCTCATGATTAAGGTCAAAGGTCATTTAGGGCCAATGAACTTTGGCCGATTTGGGGGTATCTGTTGAATTACCATCATAACTGAAAATTTATTGGTCTAGTTCGTTAAACTTGGACATTAGAGTAATCAAGTATCACTGAACATCCTGTGCGCATTTCAGGTCACATGACCAAAGTCAAAGGTCAATTAACTTTGGCCGAATCGGGTGTAACTGTTGAATTACCATCATAACTTTGAAAGTTTATGGATCTGATTCATGAATCTTGGACATAAGTATCATTGAACATCCTGTGCGAGTTTCAAGTCACATGATAAAGGTCAAAGGTCATGTAAGGCCAATGAACTTTGGCCATGTTGGGTTTTTTTGTTAAATAACCATCATATCTTTGTAAGTTTATTGGTCTAGTTCATAAAAAGTGGACGTAAGAGTAACCATGTATCACTGAACATCTTGTGCGAGTTAGAGTAGTTTTCAAAGTCAGCACTGCTGCTATATTGAACTGCGTGATGCAGGTGAGACGGCCAGAGGCATTCCACTTGTGTTTATTTCAGAAGACATGAAACTGAAAGCAAGGACTTGTATTAGGCCTGAGTCATTACGTTTATTTTGTAAAATTTTGTAACGCTTTTAACTCTTTGCCCGGCAGGACAACTCGCGGCACAAACAGCGGACTGCCAACGACGACTCAAGTCACAGTTCGCACACAATGCATACATCACCCCAAAATTAATGTGGCGCAGGGGGGATAGTGTACGTGGCGGGCAAAGAGTTAATAAACTGTCGGTTAGGGTTAACTGGTGGGGAAGAAAAACCTTTCCTACACGTTTCTGAAATTTTACACTGTACAGTACATATTTCTGCGTACATCCGTAAAATGCCCTTCTATTTTCCTTATTTCCTTGATTTTGTTTTTGATGTAGTTGGGAATAACCGAAAAAATTAAGAATATTCCCTTTTTTCATTACCCTGAAAGATTATTTTCTGTTTATGTCGTACAATGTGTACTTACATAAAAGTCAACATGTGGGACTACAACAATGCCATCATTACATGCAGACTCTTAATATTAGTAGGCCAAGGCCAATTTTTTGTATCTGTGCTTTTTAGATTGTCAAATGTATTTCATTAATGTGCATGTTTAATATTCCCTTTGAGCAACAGCCATTAGACTTTACACTTGTCTTGTTCAGTCAAACATGTCTGCTACTAGGCTGGTCTAGCAATTATCCGTCTATAAGAGTATAGGCTTACTAGGGACTTTTCACATTTACTACTAGGAAACTAATGTATCGATTCCTTCGAAAATGCAATAAAAAATTGAGAGCTGAGAGGCTTTTGTCAACAGTTGGTGGACTGGGACAGCAGACAGTGTTGGTGATATTTTTTTTTTAAATCAGACTTATTTGATTTAAATCATATTAAAAAAATATTAACATTTCTGGAACAAAGTGGAAACAAGAAAAAAATAACCCTTACACTCACTGAAATAATTGTCAAAATCATACATAACAACTAGAATTATCATTAACTTCTATCCTATTTCATAATTAAATCCAGTCAAAACAGAATTTATATAGAATATGTAAGTCATAATAAAGATACTGTTTTCTGCATCCTCTCATGTAGTGTAGTTGGCTAATACTGCAAAGTTATGTGGATCAGTGTGGAAAAATTCCATGACTCAGAGACGCACATTTTCCAATGAGAAACATTCTTGATTTTCAAGCCAAGGACCGAAAATCATGTATTAAAGAAAAATATTGTCAATCATTTGTACATGTTTCAATGAAAGTGATTTAAATCAATAATTTTGTTTTGTTTTTTTAATCACAGTGAAAGTGGAGTAGGGGGCTAAGTGTTAACAGCTTACAGCCTACATTGCAAGATCAACCTGATTTTATTGACATGATTTCAATTGTTATGAGTAGATTTTTAGTATTTATTCATGTTTTGATGATATAAAGCCAATAAAATCTTTCTATTTTTATCAATCATTTGTACATGTTTCAATGGAAGTGATTTAAAAAAAATCATAGTGATTTAATTTGAATCAACGTGATTTAAATCGGCCGACCCTGTCGGCGACCATCTCAAGATTTGTACCAGACGAACAATCTCAAATATGTTGTCGTCCAGAGTCGGGAGAATCCGATGCTGTCCCAGTTTACCAACTTTCAACAAAAGCCTCTCGGTATTGTGATTTCACAATAGTAAATGCGAAAAGTCGGGAATGTCAACCTGCTGCAAGTAACTCCCTGTAGCCAATATGTGAATGAAAATTAGGCCCAATGCGCCCATTCTGGAACACCAGAAACCATCCAAATTCAATGTGGCAGTAGTAACAATTCATGCTAATAAATACTGCCCTGTAGTTAAATGTTGATGTTTGTCTTGCCTGCATAGCAGAGTGAGACTAAAGGAGCCGCTTTTACAATGAGAGCAGCAATGGCGGCGCATTGTAAACATTAAAACTTTAACCAAGGTTTAAGTCAGCACTGATCCTATTTTGAAGCCTGTAATATTGACATTCAAGTGCAAACCAAATCGATTAAATTGAAATAAGGAAGTGTGATTAGCATGTATATCTTGATTTTCTTGTCTGGATTCATTGTCTTGGTGTCTTCTGATGCACACCTTTGTCACATTGTGTGCAAGTGATCTTAATACAGTTATCATCTCATCTGTATGAGAGATCTGTCTCCATACAGAATTAGTCAATCATTAGACATATTGGAGATTGCAAAAACACCTTCTGTGGTGACAAATAGTGCATGATGTGGCGACCTCCTTTGTGAGAGACAATTTTGGATCTGAAAGTGGGAAGGTGTGACATAATAATGTGTCTCCTGATTTCTGTGAGAGCAAGGCCAATAACATTGACTTCAGTTGGGCAAATTATGTATTCATGAGGTCATATCTTTGGGCCCTAATAGACTGATTCTCATTAAGTTGTGGAGGTATTTCATCATTCTCTACCAAAACCTATCGATAATGCTGAAATTCAAAATTGGAAAATTGATGTCTGCTAATCTATTGAAGGGGTGAATGGATCTGATAACATTTTTTAATCCAAAGGTCTAGGGCCTACATGTACATGTAGGTCAGTTGTTCCCTGAAAGTATCTTGTTCTTGCGATAACTAAAGAGCTTATGGAGCATTCGTTTTTAAGCTTGGGTCATTTGATAGCGATTTGATCAGTTTAGGGGTCATGGGGTCCAAGCTCACTTTAACGTATGTTACATAGTGACACTACCTCTGATTATGAAACTATTTTCTTTTAACACTAAAAAATGAAATTTTGCCAAGTTTTTGCATGATTCTTTATACAATATTATTTTTCATTTTTCTGAAGCTGCATTGGAGAAGAGTAGAGAGAGGAGCTTTTCGCTGCCCAACATTGAAGTTGGAGACCACAACTCTGCACCAACTACCCCTGCATCAAATGAAGCAAGGTCACCTACCCATCATCTTTCTCATTCACTTCCTTCTGCATCTCTTCATGGTATTTTGCGAAACAAAAAGGGGATGGTGGAATCTTACGACATTGACAACATCGTGATCCCATACTCTATGCTTGCATCAACAAGGGTGGTTAAGCTGAACTACAAGGAGATAGATACACCCAAGTGGAGAGAACTGGATATGGAGGAATTCATGTCTAACAACTGCCATGCACATTTAGAGAATGAAGGCAAAAGTGAGGATGAAGAGGAATTTTTTGAGGTAAGGGTAAATGGTATTTTGTGCCTACGTGACTCGGCCCACTGAACTGGGTAAAAATGGTGTATACATTTTTGTCTCGCCTGCATGGCAGAGCGGGTCTTATAGGCGTCGCTTTTTCAACATTGAAATCGTAACCAAGGTTAAGTTTTTGAAATGTCTTCATAACTTAGAATAGGAAGTATATGGACCCAGTTGATGAAACTTGGACATGAGGGTGATCAAGTATTACTGAAATCCTGCTGGAGTATCAGGTCACATGACTAAGGTCATTTAGGGTCAACAAACTTATGACCATGTTGGGGGAATCAACATCGAAATTTTAACCGAGGTTAAGTTTTTGAAATGTCATAACATTGAAAGTTTATGGATCTAGTTCATAAAGCTACATGTAGGACATACATGTATAAAGGGTACTGGGTATAACACTGAACATCCTGTCCGAGTTTCAAGTCGCATGTCCAAGGTCAAAGGTCATCTTGGGTCAACAAACTTTGGCCATATGGGATTATTTGTTGAATTGCCATGATTATTTAATGTTTATGGATCTAGTTCATGAAACCTGGACATAATTTGAGAGCAATCAAGGATCACTGAACATCCAGTGCGAGTTTCAGGCCACCTGACTTAGGTCAAAGGTCATATAGGATCAATGAACTTTGCCCATGTTGGGAGAATTTGTGGAATGGCTATCATAACTTAAAGTTTATGGATTTAGTTAATGAAACTTGGATATAAGAGCAATCAAGTATCAGTGAATTTCCTGTGCAATTTTCAGGTCACATAACCAAGGTCAAAGGGAATGTATGGTCAATGAGCTTTGGCCATGTTGGGGGTATTTGCTGAATTGCCATCATAACTGAAAGTTTTTAGATCTTGTTCATGAAACTTAGACATGGGAGTAATCAAGTGTCATTGAACATCCTGCATGAGATTCAGGTCACATGACCAAGGTCAATGGTCATTTAGCTTTAATGGACATTGTATTTATATAAAATTTAAAATGTTTTCTTTTGGGAATAATTATTCAAAAGCCGTTTTCAAAGTCAGCGCTGCTGCTATATTGAATCGTGTAATGATGCAGGCAAGACTGAGAGGTGTTCCATTTAATCTTCAATAAATTAAATATGATTGTTAAAACCATTCAAGAATACATTAAAGTTTTTCCTGTGTAGGTTCTTGCTTGGTGCGTTTTACGTGTGGGTGGCTAATCTGTCCACCTGTCCCATTTTGTCATTCTTATTGCCATATACATGTAAATAATTTTTTATGCCAACTGGGAAGATTAATTGAATTTGCATGGATGGGATGAGATTGTTATTTCAAATAATGGCACAAGATGCAAGTTGAATTTTCCATTGAGTAGGAAATTGTAAACTATGAAAATATTCTGGCAGAAATGTTTATTTGGAGGAGGGGAAGGTACATCATGTGGTTTTACGTTTAATCTGCTTCAGCTTTTGGAGCATTTACTGGGTAAATCACAGTGCAAGGATATGACCCTCTATCATCAATATTACTACAGTCTAAGTGAGTCAGAGCTTTTCATTGATTACTCATTGAGCTGGGAATTTTTTTATACAGTGCCTGCAGTGCACAGTGATGTAATGTGCATAGTTCTATAATGAAGAAAACTTTTACTCATCCCTGCCTTGGATGGGTAAAAATAATTTTCATCCCACCTGCATACACGTATGTATGTGGACATGTTGGAGAAGCAAGACATGTGCCGCTTTTCTGATGGTGATGGCTGTATCATTATTTGCACATCTTAACCAAGGTTAAAGGAGAATGAAACCATTGGAACAAGATAGGTTGTGTGAAAACAGAAAAATCAAACAAACAGATCAACAAAAGTTTGAGAAAATCCGACAAATAATGAGAAAGTTATGAGCATTTGAATATTGCGATCACTAATGCTATGGAGATAACAAATTAGCAATGCGACAAAGATGTGTGATATGACTTGTGAACAACTCTCCCCATTACTTTAGTACATATTTCACTTGAATTGCCTCTTTTATCACATCTATCCATACATGTGTAGATCATCAGAGCTGCCAAGTAGTACGATTTTTCTGTATTTCATACTGAAATCAATTTAAAATATGGCAGTACGCTTTTTCATGATAACATACGGGAAAAAACAAATTAGAGAAGAAAAGGTATTGTTCGCCCAACTCAGCATCAGGGATGGAGCTTTCGGGCGGAGATGAAAGAATGGCAGCCGTGTGTTGCTGCCCTCTACATTCAATGAGTTGTGCTTTCATCAAGGCTTTCCGATTAGAATTTTTGATATCATGACGAATCAATGCGGGTGACAAGTTCCGAGCGAACGTACATCTACAAGCGCAAAGCAGCAGCTTAAATCGCGATATACATGTATAGTGACTGTTAAATACATCTGTAAGGATGATGATGTCATCCAAGATGGCAACTTTCGTTGACCAACGAATGGATCGAAGATGACAATGTTTTGATCATTTAAAAGGCATTAGCGGTAACTGCGGTCCGAGGTACAATATTTCTGAATTTCATACATTTTCCCTTAAATATGGATGCAATTTCTTTTTCATAATGTGACATTTTATGTACAAAAAAACGATCAGAAAATCAGGTTTCCGCCGAATATTAGATCTAACGTTACTGCTAATACGTTGTCTGTACGTACGGGCCTCCAAGCTCTTCAGTCTACATGTATGTATAGGAGAGTGAGCCAACCCAGCGGAACAACCGAAATACAGAGACTGAAGCTTTTGGTCTCGTGTGGGGCGCTAATGTAAGAAGTGATCGAACTTTGCCATTATGCATGCATATTTATCTCACACGGTAAAAATACGGATTTTTTGGTCAAAATACTGATTTGGGGGGATAAGAATACTGAAAATGCAAAATACAACTTGGCAGCTCAGGATCATGTGTTCTTTATATTTTTTAAAGGTTAAGTCCACCTCAGAAAAATGTTGATTTGAATCAATAGAGAAAAATCAGGCAAGCACAATGCTGAAAATTTCATCAAAATCGGATGTAAAATAAGAAAGTTATGACATTTCAAAATTTCGCTTATTTTCAACAAAATAGATATATGAACGAGCCAGTTACATCCAAATGAGAGAGTCGATGATGTCACTCACTATTTCTTTTGTTTTTTTATTGTTTGAATTATACAATATTTCAATTTTTACGAATTTGACGATTAGGACCTCCTTACCTGAAGCACAAAATGTTAAAATAATGGAATTCCACGTGTTCAGAGAGGAATGAAACTTCATTTTACATGAAAATGACAAGAAAATAACAATATTTCACATAATAAAATACAAAAGAAATAGTGAGTGAGTGATGTCATTAACTCTCATTTGCATGTAACTGGCTCGTTCATATAACTATTTTGTTGAAAATAAGTGAAACTTTGAAATGCAATAACTTTGTTATTTTACATCTGATTTTGATGAAATTTTTAGTGAAGCTTTTTGAATTTTTCTCTTTTTATTCAAATCAAGTTTTTGTTGGGGTGGACTTGTCCTTTAAGAATACATCATGGATAAAGAGTTTGTATCATCGTAAGAAAAAGCAAATAGAGACATGTTGAGGGTATTTTATAGTCCACCAAAGGGAAAGTTGTTCATCAGTGACATCATACATCCTTGTCGCATTGCCAATAGGAGGATCTCCATATAGCATTAGTGATTGCAATATTCAAATGCTCATAACTTTCTCATTTTTGTTCTGATTTTTCTCAAATTTTCAAGGTCAAAAGATCAAGGTCACAGTGATATATTTTCATCTTACCCTTCTGAAGTCCTTGTTACCGTGATAATAGCCTATGCTCACATAATTGGGTGTGTAAGATATAAGCATGGATCCATTTTGAGGTCAAAGGTTAGATCACAGTGACATGTTTTCATCCTACCCTTCTGAAGTCCTTGTTACCACGATAACTTCATTTGAACTTGACCAAAACTCGTAAAATTTGGTGTGTATGATACTAGCATAGATCTCAGCAATTCTATTGTTTTTGAGGTCAGAAGGTCAAAGATAAAGTTGCCACCTTCCACTTTTCTTTCTAGACCAGTAAAACCATTTTCTGCGTTACAGGTGGGTGTACTATGTGCTCGCATTAGCGACAGATAAAGGGGAAATTCAGCTGATAGGTCTACAGTTGATTAATCACCTGTACATCCATTGTTATGTCAATTCTCATAGTGTGAAAATAAGCACAAATCATGATGTGCACAAATATAACTGTGGAACTTCTTTAAGTAAGGTTTGACCACCACTCCAAGTCACAATAACAAACACAGACTACATAAATTGTGTAATGCACTGGAGTTGAATAACATATCGTCACACGCACCACGAACCGTCCTCTGCGCACTTTTATACAAAATTTAGTTTCGCAGAAAATGCATTTAAAGAAAAGCTTTTTTGAAACCAGCAACAAGTGCACCTACAAGAAATTATTTGCCGGTGTCTTTGTTAAATTGTTTAGGTTCCAAAGTTTCATCCCGTATCCAAGGCTCCACATTAACTTTTTTTGGTGGTGGCCCGTTCGGGCCACCAAAACCTTCAAATAATTTTTTTTGGTGGCCCATTAGTAAAGTTTGGTGGCCCGAAAAATATAAAGAAAAACATTGATTTAAAATGAATAAAACAAATTGAAATATTCTGCAATCACTAACACGTACCACTATTCTTTGTACATCTTGTATGTAAATCGTGCTTGCTGTTATTTTACTTTGCTTATTTTGTGGTAATATATAAATTGTTCTATCATTGTAAATATGAAATGATTGAAAGAGAATAAAAGAATTGTATTGTTCCCAGGTTGTGGACTCTTAATCACCGTATCGACACACACTCATAATGGTAAAGTAAATAAATAGTGCATATAGCAAACTCAGATAGATATAAAACAATTATTTTTCCTTTCTTCCTTTTTGATCATAAAACCTAGATTATGCAGGCCCCAAATCCAGTTTATTCACTCTTTTCCAGCATATTATAGCAGGAGAAAATCACAGAAAAATATGCTGCAGAATTAGAACAATGTGTAAAAGGGGGAAATAAACAAAAATCATTTTTAGAATAGTATACTGAAAAAAGAAATCAAAAATTTTAAAAAATGAAGAAAGAAAAAACAAAGAACAGGAAAAAACATTTGAGAAAAAACAAAGAACAGGAGAAAAACATTTGAGAAAAAACAAAAGAAAATGTAAGAAAAATGAATAAGACAAAATTATCAAAAAATGGGGAAATTATTATTATTATTCAGTAGAAACATGTTCTTTAATCGGGCATATTCAATGGGAAGGGGTATAAATGGTTTAATCACTGTAAAAAAAAAATGAAAGAAAAAAATGAGAAAACGGCAAAAAAAAACAGTGAGAAAATTCCTTCCCTATATTTGACAAAATGATGGAAAAATTCACATTTCATATCAATGAAATCCCTTCCCAAAGTATTTACTTCCTTAAGAGTGGTTGAAGAAGTCATTTGTAAACAAGAAATAAAGAAGCTGCCTATTTATTTTTGGCTAGAAGAGACACAGCTTCGAAATAAACCAAATATCAACATACATACAAATGCACATATGGGACTCTGAAGTACTCACCTATGTGTTTTATGTGTATTAATGCATTTGGAAATCGGTCTTTTTGAGTCAAAAGAGAGGTCATAATTCCTCCTTTTAATGCTTGCAGATAATCAGGTTTCAGTAATACGGACTGTAGAAGGGCATTTCATTGGTGTAAAATGTGACTTTGACGTAGATTTTCAGAGTTCTGGGGAAGATTTCTTAGCAGTAACATTTCGTATCGCAGCTCCCTGAGTCTGAATAGTCTGCTCGTGCACAGCTAGCTAGCTTCAGTGGTTTCATGCAAACAAAGCTCAGCCAGACAGCCGGCGCGGCCGGCTGAATAATAGTTACTGTATGCTAGCGGTAGGCCTACGTACTGTCATGACTATGCAATCTTTGTGTGTGTGTGTATTTGTGTGTAGATTAACAAAAAAGGCGCATGAGGAATTGGCTTGCAATTTGAACTGTAGAAAGTTGATAAATACATGCAAAATCGGGAGAAAAATTGCGCTACTTTGAAAATTATTGGTTGCCCGATTCGGGCCACCAAAACTTAACATTTTTTCAATAATGGTTGCCCGAGATGAATTTTTGGTGGCCCCGGGCCATCGGGCCACCGCTAATGTCGAGCCTTGCCGTATCTATATATTTTCTTGAAGTGAATTATTTACCCCACAGTGGGCATCGTAACAGAGAGGACGGTTCATGGTGAAATCGCGAGGCGCACTGTATCTATTCCACAGGGACAGTTCGTGGTGCGTGCGACGATGTATACATGTAAGCCTTGATATTGTGGTCTGGAAAGAGGTGGGACAGAGAGTAAAAGAGACGGGTATTAGAGAGAGAAAGAGAGAGAAGAGACCCCTATTTGAACTCTGGGGTGACTAGCTGAAGAGACCATGTGTTGTGCAGTGCCATACCATATGGTATACACATAGCGGGGGTACTTGAATAGTCACTACTATCAATCCAAACTCGGTATTTACAGTTTATAATTCAATAAAAATTAGTAAAATAATACAAATTCTGTTCACTAAGTGTCCAAAAATGCATTATACATATATCCTCTTTTTGTTACATCCTCTATTGGGATCCTTTTCACTCATCATTGCAGGGATTGCTAATATAGGCAATTGAACTTATACCCTAGACAGTTCATGTGTGTGCTTGTGGCTGTTATTTCTTATTTTGTTTTTTTGTAATTCTGCTCATTTGCCTTTCTCATTTTAAAGGAAAACCTTTCAGATTCTGAGTTTCTTGAACGCCACGAGTCTTGTGAATGCCTGGAGAAGCAGAAGTTTATGGTGAGCTTTGTGGATCAGGGCATACCTGGCCGAAGATCAAGACGTTCAAGGCACAGTAGCATAGGCAGTGCTCCAGACCCCCTCTCTCCAGATCTTCATGTAGACCAGTTATCAACAGATAGGCAATCCTCAACATCATCTCCAACACCAAGTCCTTCTCCAATTACAACTCCTGATCAACTATCAAGCAGTACCACCAGCAGTAATGTCTTCAACCTCAGTGGAAGTCGGTCACTGCGTTTTAGTGCCTTAGACCGTCGCAGATCATCAAGTATGAGTGAAGTGCAAACACCGAAGCATGTTGAAACCCCTACCCCACCATCAACTCCTACCCCTATGAACGCTGACTTGACTTGGGTAAAGAGAGAATTTCCCTTGAATAACATTGAAATGGAAGAGATAGCCTCTTATCCATATCCAGAATCAGAACCCTCCACTCGTCCAAGCTCTCGTGCAAGCAATGCCACTCACCCAGAGAGTGTGTTATCAAGGACAGATTCACAGGAGATGAATTTTTACATGTCAGATGGAGATAATTCAGAAACTGAACCAATGGAAGTGGATGATCCAAATGATCCAGAATGGACAGTTGTTGAAGATCGGCATCGGCCAAAAAAGCCAGAAGGCACAACTGTGAGTGAGGGCTTAGTTCTAAAGCTTGCCAAAAGGTGAAAGAGGGTAGACTAATAATAAATGGATGAATGGTGTTAATAGTTTGAGAATCATGGAGGCGATGATATCATATTTTGAGTTTAGGTATTGAAATGTGAACAAAAAAAGATCTCTTTCCATAAGATCTTATGATCAGGGTTTGAGCAGGTTTATGTAGTAAATTTTGAATTCAGTCAAAGGAACAGGTAAATTGAAACCTGCATTGTGCAACTGAAATGATGACCAGGAAGTAGGTTGTATTTGTTTTGAGATCCCACTTCAAGGAGAAAGGGCCAATGTAAAGTTCCAAGTTCAAGCAGATACTACAGTAACAGACCTACCAACCAGTACGTTTTTGCAACTAAAATAAGTAATTTATTGAGAACAATCATCTCTACAGTGCCTATCAAGAAAAAAGTTTACACTTTGAAAAGGCCCTGGGAATTAAAAATACAACATGTTGGTAATTTTTTCACATATATTCTTAGGTTTGGGTCTCATCTATCCAATGAAAGTAAAAGTTTTGACAGAACGTTACACTTGTGTGAGTACTGTCCATTTTTGTAAAGCTTGCAGAAATGCTCGTTTTCACGCTGTGTCAAGGGGAAAGGGCGAAATCAAATTTAACCTGTGAAACATTCATCATACATTTCCCTTGCACTTTTAGTCAAATGAAATAAAACGGATACATTCAAACATTGTGTAGCAATTTTGCCACCCAAATTAAAATTTCAACTCTTAGTAAGCATAACCTTTACCCTTTTTGTGCCAGCTGGATCTGAGGACATAACTGAATCATAATGAAAGTTTATATCAGACCTTTCCAGCATTTTTTTTTCACTAAGTTTTTATCATTTCAAGTGGGTTTACATTTCATTTTTCATTGAATACTTGTTTCTCCACACTTTTCCCAAGTTTGACAATGATTAACAAAGTTGAAATCAAATCTAAGCCATTACATGTAAATCACAGCTCAGTGTAAAGCAAATATCGCCACGATGGCCTCGGGGAGTGGGGTGGGGTGCTATGCACTCTTCAAAGTGTTTTGGGCAAGGAAAGAATTTGAAAAAGGTAATAGATGTCTTCATATCAATTTTACTAGCTAGATTGTAGGTGTTATTTATAATTAAGGTCTACTTTTATTCGCATAACTATTTCAAAGTTCTGCGCAAATCATTTTTCACTAACTTTTCAAAAGTGAGTGGTGCTCACTCAAGCGGAAATATTTTTTTACAGTTATATTGTCATTTGCTAAAATGGATTTGTACCAATGTTAAAATGTTGAAAAATCTTTAGGATATTACAAATGTGTAATTTTATAGAATATTTTCTAAGTGTAAACTTTTTTGATACGCACTGTATATTTCTCTATTTCATAAAACTTAAATAAATTTGGTTATTAGATCAATGTAATTTCAGGTAACTTGTTTTTTTTTTCAATCATTTTGTTAAAATGAGGGCGAGATATACACATGTTTCATTGTTTTTTTTTCATCTGCAAGAGCAGTATGCATTTTATTATGAAATACACTTTTTTGGGGAAAAATACATTTGTTTTTATCACAGAATACAATTTTTCATTCCCAGAGATTGGCAGGTCTGCACTAAATGAATAACAGGCAAGCTAAATCTAGGGGTTATATAATCTCCCAATTTCATTCCCTAAAATGGGATGCATCCTTTTGCTTCCATGTTTGAAATTGGAGAGTGATTAGTAAGTGCTCGACATGTAGTAGTAGTTCTTTGAGATATTTTTCAGTCTGTTGTACAAACGCTGACTTCAATATAGCCTCTGCACCTCATAAATATGTTGTTACCCCCACCCTTAAGTAAATGTAAAAATAAAACTTGTAAGATAATAGCCAAGGAAATATAACAAGATCTCCATCATCATCATCAGAGGTGCAAGTACATGAGCATTTTTTAGAAGGTCACAAGCAAAATTACAAGGCACCAAGAATTGTGATAAGTGCTTTTCAATTTAAATTCATTGTCCAGATGCAGATAGCAAATATGTCTATATCCCATCCTACTTTACTCTCTTTTTGACATCACATTGCAAGTGAAATATGATATTGACCCTAGCATGTTTCCAGTTATTTGTTTTGGCTATAAATGCAAAAATTTACCAATGATTGTTCTGTTTATTGCTCATGGTTTTGAGATGGGAATAATTTATCAATCACTAGATCATATAAATCATGAAATACTCATCATTTGCTCGGGTATTGAAACAGTCCAAACTGTTCCAAATGTATCTTGTATGTGTGCTGTGGTTCTTACCAGTACCCTAATGATGCCTGCTAAGCATGTCAAAGTACTAGCATGGCAAATCTAAAGGTTCCTACATGTGTTATTACAGCGATAAGAAGTTGACGGAGAGAAATTCAAAATGCTGTTTTTTATTACAATTATTACAAAGATTTTTTAAATTCAATTTAAGATATTAGGTTACCCCCCCCCCCCCCCATGAATATGTACCTACACTGCTTCCCCCCCAAAAAAAAAAATTAAATAACTGCCACTGGGTTATTGAGACTAAATTTCTGAAATTATGCAACATTTTGTAAGTGCAAATTGGACCCAATATTGCTCAAAAAGAATGACGTCTTTTACAAAGTCAATGCAAAATATGTTTCCAAACATATCAAATCAAACAAAAATCAGAAATGTATCTCCCCCCCCCAAAAAAAAAGAAAAATGCATGGGAAATTTATTATACTTTGACAATTTTTTTGTAGATATATGTTGAAAATTGCGGATGTACTAGCTATTTAAAGCTAAATGATAGTAGTTGCAGTAAAACACTAATTTCGTGAGAAAGGCTATAAAACCAAGGTTGTGTATGACTATGATATATCATCGTGGATCTAGATCTGGTACAGTTACATAAACTGAACTATGTGAAATCATAAAATCTAAGCTGAAATACGATCACACTGAAGATCGCCAACACAGATAGGCACACGTGGGACTGTATTATTGCTGGAATAAAGCCCAGACGGAAGTGACCGAATCCGTGCTTATTTCTCCGCAATTACACAATTTCTTCCAGAATCCTTTGGCACATATTTTTTATTCATACAAACAGACACTTGGGTGGTCTTTATATTATATTATATTCTGTAAAAAGTCATTTTGAGATCATTACCAGAACTGGAATTTATCTTTAAAGTAATCAGCAGTCTGGTCTGAAATAGCCCAGTTGAAATTGTGTGTGGGGGGGGGGCATAATGGACCCTGCTTGATAACATCATATATATGTTTGCACTGCATCTTTTCATGACATATAAGACCAAATTCCTGTCGCCCAGGTTCAGGAATCCGAAATGTCTTCTACAGAGTCATATTGATGAATGCTCAATAATTTATGAAGAATTAGTTGTGTGTTTCCAAAGGAAATTCAAAAGCTTCATATTTGTTAATCACCTCATGACATTTCTGCACATTGTACAATGAATTACTAGGTGGCAAAGTCCCCATTGCCTACATAATATTTATTGTACTCTTATTCAATGAAATCTAATGTGAATCATTTAAAAAGATAACATTCTATAACCAATATATACAATTGAAAATTTGGTTTAGCTGTCATTAACAAACTTCTGAAGAACAAAAAAATACAAGTAAGTGGGAAAAGAAATCAAAATCTGATGCTTTTTTTTAACCTTTTGGTGTAATATTGATGCAATAAGTAATCGACTGCACTTGAGTAACATTAGTTTACAAGTATGTAGTAATTGTTGATCCATATGACCTTCTAAATATGTGTATTATTTCCAGGATGTTTTATGATGTGTGGAGCTTTTAAGATGGAAGACATCCTTTGCTGTTACCTAAATGTACTAAAATTCAAGGTCCGGGAGTTCAGCTGTACACTGTAATATTGCACATGAAAACCATTTGAATGAATTGGAATGTATAAAAATGTGTGCATATTCATGTAATATCACTCGTACCTGTAGCTATTGACTTGGCTTTGAATGTATTAGCTCTGGAGCTCTTGTTATTCAACCATGATATTCATGCTGTAAATATGATAGACAAAATTAAAAAGAAAATGAGTGTTGTGTGCCTACCTATTGTATATATATAAATATATAAATGTATCCCAGCATGCCCTTGCAAGATGATACCTCGGAGGGTAGATTTTTTTTCTCTAGGTTTCTTGAAAGTTGTCTAATTGAAAAAAAATTACAGGTAGGTTGATTAGAGGGCTCCAAGAGGAATCGTTTTGACTAAAAATGTGTAAAGCCAGTTCAACAATGTTGTATTGTAAATATGGACAGTTTTGTATATATTCATTCTTTTGGAAAGGGGTACTTCTGTGTGTGTCATCGTAGTCCCATTGAAGCTCTGAGAAGGAAAATTATACAAAACCAAGATCCTCTTCTTTTTTTTTAGATGGAAGACATGGGGGAAAAATGTTGGATTGGTTGTTTTGAGACACTAGTTGGGAAGAATTTCATGCTGTTGTACATGTATAAAGTTGTAATCTTATTTTAATGTTTTAAGAGTTCTTATCGTTCATGTACTGTGGCGCACATTACAGGCACGTGATGTGTTTACTTGTCTTTTTAAATGGTTACCAGCAGTGCTGTCATACCATGTGTTACACTGAGAATATATTTTCACCTATCCAAAGTCTACCACTAAATATTTGGTGATTTGCTAGTCAGGAACATGTACACTGTCTTTAACTGTAAGATAAAGCATTGATCACATGCATTCACAATTGTACATCTAGCAGATTGTTTTCTTATGAAATAGAAAATAAATGATGGATGGAAAATGTGTATTTGACTAGTAAAGGCTGTATTTAGGTGTTTTCCTTACCTCTTGAAAGTCGGTATAGTACTTTGTTACCCCTAAAGGTCAAGTCCACCTCAAAAAATGATTTGAATCAACAGAAAAATTAGACAAGCATAATGCTGAAAATTGCATCAAAATCGGATGTAAAATAAAGTTCTGATTTTTTAAAGTTTCACATATTTTTCACAAAAAGTTACATACACAATTTAGTCACATAGAAATGAGAGGATCAATGATATCCCTCACTACTGTGTTTCGTTTGTTTTTACCCCCGCCAAACGAAGTTTGGAGGGGGTATATAGGAATCAGTTTACAGTCGGTCCGTCTGTTGCAAATCTTGTGCATCGAACTACTTTCTCAATTTTAAACCAATTTTCTTGAAATTTGGACCACACATTGGTCTTGGGGTAAAGATCTGCATACACTTCATACGTATTGAAAATTGTGTTGCCATGGTAATAGCATAAAATGCCAAAAATTAGGTGCAAATCTTGCGCATCAAACTACTGTCATTTTTGTCTCACCTGCGAAGTAGAGTGAGACTATAGGCGCCGCTTTTCCGACGGCGGCGGCGTCAACATCAAATCTTAACCTGAGGTTAAGTTTTTGAAATGATGTCATAACTTAGAAAGTCTATGGACCTAGTTAATAAAACTTGGCCATAAGGTTAATCAAGTATTACTGAACATCCTATTAGAGTTTCATGTCACATGACCAAGGTCAAAGGTCATTTAGGGTCAATGAACTTAGACCATGTTGGAGGAATCAACATCGAAATCTTAACCCGAGGTTAAGTTTTTGAAATGTCATCATAACTTATAAAATATATGGACCTAGTTCATGAAACTTGGACATAAGGTTAATCAAGTATCACTGAACATCCTGCATGAGTTTCACGTCACATGACCAAGGTCAAAGGTCATTTAGGGTCAATGAACTTTGGCCGAATTGGGGATATCTGTTGAATTCCCATCATAACTTTGAATGTTTATGGATCTGATTCATGAAACTTGGACATAATAGTAATCAAGCATCACTGAACATTTTGTGCAAGTTTCAGGTCTCATGATTAAGGTCAAAGGTCATTTAGGGTCAATGAACTTTGGCCGAATTCGGGGCATCTGTTGAATTACCATCATAACTTTGAAAGTTTATTGGTCTAGTTCATTAAACTTGGACATATGAGTAATCAAATATCACTGAACATCCTGTGCGCATTTCAGGTCACATGACCAAGGTCAAAGGTCAATGAACTTTGGCCGAATTGGGTGTATCTGTTGAATTACCATCATAACTTTGAAAGTTTATGGATCTGATTCATGAAACTTGTACATAAGAGTAATCAAGTATCACTGATCATCCTGTGCGAGTTTCAGGTCACATGATCAAGGTCAAAGGTCATGTAAGGTCAATGAACTTTGGCCATGTTGGGGTTTTTTGTTGAATAACCATCATATCTCTGTAAGTTTATTGGTCTAGTTCATAAAAAGTGGACATAAGAGTAACCATGTATCACTGAACATCTTGTGCGAGTTAGAGTAGTATTCAAAGTCAGCACTGCTGCTATATTGAACTGCGTGATGCAGGTGAGACGGCCAGAGGCATTCCACTTGTTTAACAAATTCTCTTGAAATTTGAGAGAAAGATGTGCAGGACACATTTTTCTTATGTTTGAAAATTACATTTAATGCCCAAAATTAGGTGCAAATCTTGCGCACCAAACTACTTTCTCAATTTTTAACCAATTCTCTTTAATTCTGGACCACACATTGTCTTTGAGGTAAAGATGTGTAAGACATATTTTGTGTGTGTCAGAAATTGTGTTGCCAAGGTAACAACAAAATATATGCCCCAAATTTGGCGAAAATATTGTAGTTCAAACTACTTCATCAGTTTTTATCCAATTCTCATGATATTTTGCTCACACACAGGTCTTTGGGTGAAGATGGGCAAGACGTTTTTTTCCATGTGTTGCAAATTGTTGCCATGGTAACGGCGTGGGGGCGGGGGTATTAAACACCTTCAGTGATAGTTCTAGTTTATAGTTTGAATTATACAATATTTCAATTTTTGTCTCACCTGCGAAGCAAAATGAGACTATAGGCGCCGCTTTTCCGACGGCGGCGGCGGCGTCAACATCAAATCTTAACCTGAGGTTAAGTTTTTGAAATGACATCATAACTTAGAAAGTATATGGACCTAGTTCATGAAACTTGGCCATAAGGTTAATCAAGTATTACTGAACATCCTATTAGAGTTTCATGTCACATGACCAAGGTCAAAGGTCATTTAGGGTCAATGAACTTAGACCATGTTGGAGGAATCAACATCGAAATCTTAACCTGTGGTTAAGTTTTTGAAATGTCATCATAACTTAGAAAATATATGGACCTAGTTCATGAAACTTGGACATAAGGTTAATCAAGTATCACTGAACATCCTGCATGAGTTTCACGTCACATGACCAAGGTCAAAGGTCATTTAGGGTCAATGAACTTTGGCCGAATTGTGGATATCTGTTGAATTCCCATCATAACTTTGAAAGTTTATGGATCTGATTCATGAAACTTGGACATAATAGTAATCAAGCATCACTGAAAATTTTGTGCAAGTTTCAGGTCTCATGATTAAGGTCAAAGGTCATTTAGGGTCAATGAACTTTGGCCGAATCGGGGATATCTGTTGAATTACCATCATAACTTTGAAAGTTTATTGGTCTAGTTCATTAAACTTGGACATTAGAGTAATCAAGTATCACTGAACATCCTGTGCACGTTTCAGGTCACATGACCAAGGTCAAAGGTCAATGAACTTTGGCCGGATTGGGTGTATCTGTTGAATTACCATCATAACTTTGAAAGTTCATGGATCTGATTCATGAAACTTGTACATAAGAGTAATCAAGTATCACTGAACATCCTGTTCGAGTTTCAGGTCACATGATCAAGGTCAAAGGTCATGTAAGGTCAATGAACTTTGGCCATGTTGGGGTTTTTTGTTGAATAACCATCATATCTCTGTAAGTTTATTGGTCTAGTTCATAAAAAGTGGACATAAGAGTAACCATGTATCACTGAACATCTTGTGCGAGTTAGAGTGGTATTCAAAGTCAGCACTGCTGCTACATTGAACCGCGTGATGCAGGTGAGACGGCCAGAGGCATTCCACTTGTTACAGATTTGAAAGGACTAACCTGATTGAACCATAATATGGTAATTCCACATGTCCAGGGAGAAATAAAACTTTGCTTTGCAAGACCTTAACTTTCTTATTCTATATCCGAGTTTGATGAAATTTTCAGTGTTATGCTCGTTGGATTTTTATCTTTTTATTCAAATCAACTTTTTGTTGGAGGTTGGAGTGGACTTGTCCTTTAAACCCCCCCCCCCCCCCCCCCCCGCTTATAAACACTCGCGTAGCGGGCGGGTTCGTAAGATTCGTTCGTTTAGATTTTTGGCGATTTTTTTTAACGGTGTCTTCAATGGGACAAACATGATGGGAAAATAAAATGAAATTGAAATTAGAGTTTCGTTTTAAGCCGGCAATTAAGTGCCTGAAATAAAATGTATTCGACAACTATAGGGAACAATTTTGTTGGTCCCCGGGACTTATTTATAACCAGAGTGCACTTTACTCCCCTCCTAGTTCTCTTCTCAGTTTTCTTTTTTTATTCCCATTATTGTGTCGCCTTGTTCTTCTTTTTCTTCTCCCTGTTCTTCTTAATTAAAATTTTAGAGTAGTTGATTTTTTTTTATATTTTTGGGGTACTGGCTTGTAGTTGTAAAGAACAAATGGTTCTTGAGATTTTAGACCCAAAAGCGAGACACTATTCAAATTTTGTAAATCATAAATAGGATATAGTTAATTGGGTATCATTAATAATGCAATCGTGAAGCATGAGCAGACAATTATTGATATTCTGATGTGAAACTGGAAAATTTAAGTACACTTTAAATAAAGAGCATTCAGGCTTTCGCGCATGTTTTAGATTTAGATTTAGAATCTGGGCATTCTGAATACATTTTGTTTAATGGAACATTATGGAATACACGTAGACAATATGAACTTTGCAAATCAAACAATGTGACCACGCAGCGTGAGCTTGAAAATGCTGATATGGAGACCATAAAACGAACATTTTACAGAGCACTTAAATGTGTAAATGAAAAAAAAATAATGAAAGCTCGATATTCGAGCTAAAATATGTTTTGTATATTGACTTCAAAAACTTGCTCCATATCAGCCTATTGAACAAGATATGAATCTCGTCGAACAGGCAATTCTGGCGCGAAGCGTAAGCAAAATTTTATGTAGTAACATGAAAGGGTTTTTTTTGCAAGTCTTCCCCTCACAATATTTCACTCGTCTTCCTCATCTTCCTCTTCTTTTTTTTCTTCTGTGTTCTTTTCCTTTTCTTCTGTCTCCCCCCTTTTTTTTGCTCTGGCAATTTTTTTCAGGGGGGCACGTGCCCCCCCCCCCCCGTTGCTACGCCTCTGGTTTTTATTCATGTCTTGTTGCAGGGTGATCTGTCTGCCGTGATTGTTTATTGATATTGTATGAATATAGGTGGGGTTGACTGTGATTGATTGTCGGTGAATGTGTGTTGGGTGATAGGGTGGATGGATGGATGGATGCGTAGTGTACTCTACAAATGGGTCACAAGGTTTGCAAATGGTTCCTCTTCTCTTTCTCATTTTAACTTGTAAATACCAATTCTCAATAAATTCCTAATACGAACTGCCACTGTCATTCTTCCTTTTTTTAGCTTATTATATGCAGCTGGTCGTATTCTTATATCAGCTTAGAATTTTGATATAACTTTTTACCTTTTTCAGGACCTTGATGTAAAACAGTGTTCTTGTGTTTTTCCTGAATAAATATACTTCAATAAAAAAAATGTCGCCCTATAATGAGGGAGGGGGCTTCATTTTTTCAACTCCGTGATATAACCCCGTACATCAAACAAAATCCTTGGCTTTTCTGGGTTTCTTTCTCTACACCAGCGACTCTCGCAATTGCTCGGCTAATCTTGCCACTGCCTTTTACACCCTACTTTAGGTTGGGCTTGAATGGCAATTTAGCCCCACCTGTAGAACGAGGTCAAGCTAATCCTACTCAATGTTAACACAGCGTTTTGCAAAGTGGACTAACCCCATACCTATATAAGGGTGATAATGGAACATTTAGAGAGCATTTGACAGTGTTTCGACAAGACAAGACAAAAAAATATTCCAGTAACTAAAGGTGATCATCAAGTACTAAGAGTGTTCTGGTCCTGTATAAAAACAGATTTATAATAATAATGTGTCGTACGGGATGCAGAAAAGGTGGCTTTTTGGAAACCTCAAAGTTATGCTCTAAAGTCTGTGAATTGGACAGATAATTTTCCTTAAAAAATGAACTCAAATTTGTATTCAATTACCCAAGAAATAATACAATGCAAGAAAGCAAAATAAACATTCATGAATAAATAGATAAAGCAAATTAAGATTTTCGTGAACATTGGCGTATGGGACACTCAAAATGTGTCGTACGGACACCTCTAAATTGAAGCCAAACTTTCTTACTTTGATATGTCTCTGACTTCTTCAGTCACTTTATTTGGATAATCCTATCAAACTAAATACATGTACATTTATTATGTTAGTTAGAAACCGCTATTGGCTGAATATTTCTGTCAATAAATCCTATCAAAATACTGAGTCCCAGGGGACCGCGGAACGGTTTTCAAAGTGGGGGGGGGGGGCTGACCATGCTAAAAATCACAATCATATGGTAATTTTTACGTTTTTGTACACGGTTTTGGAAAAAAGTGCCCCCCCCCCCGACCGGTTCCGCGGCCCCTGAGTCGCCGTACGGGACACTGTCTTGTGTGTTATACATGCAGGCACTTGAGTGTTGTACTGGACAGCCTGTATAAATCAGAGAGGGAGCAACGCCCCTAAATTCTCCCTTTTTAATGATAAGCATTAAGCAGTAATTCAGGACTCATTCTATCCGTTATATACAATCGGGAGAAATATCATCATTTTTTTCATGATGGGAAAGGTACACTGTAATGGTTCACAGCATTTTTAAGAGCTAAATAACTTGAGGTTTTGGGTGAAGTTAATTTTTAGTGAATTGAGTGATTATTTCCAATAGACTATTTAAACAATGAATGAATGAAACTGTTTTTGTGTAAATTGTGGGGATAAAATATCCCCACATCTCGTCATGTCGACATCCTTTAGAAGAGATGATCAGATGACAAGATCTTCGATCCATGATCATGTCATCTGATCATCTCTTCCACTGGATGTAGACATGACGAGGTAGAAGATCTTGTCATCTGATCATCAAGATGTCGACATGACGAGATCCGGGATCTTGTCATCTGATCATCTCTTCTAAAAGATGTCGACATGATGAGATCCGGGATCATGTCATCTGATCATCTCTTCTGAAAGATGTGGACATGATGAGATCCGGGATCATGTCATCTGATCATCTCTTCTGAAAGATGTGGACATGATGAGATCCAGGATCTCCTCATCTGATCTTTTGCTATCATGATGTCGACTTCCCAAGATAATTATCTTAACATCTCGGGGGCACTTTTAAGCTTCCATAAGTGTGGAATCGCCTGTTACGAGATTATTTGACCCTGCAAAATTGCAGCACTGAGGTGCCACGGAACGGTTGTGAAAGCGGCCGGTAGGCTGACCATTCAAAAAATCAGATGGGAAGTTTTACGTTTTTATACACGGTTAAAAAAAAGTTGGGGTTGAAGCCCAGCCAGCCCAAATGGCTCATTAACGCCCCCGTTCAATCACTGGCATACAGGCAGGGGGGGGGCCTTGGTTCCAAACCCAAGAGGAAATAAAATAAATTATAAGACGTATAATGAAGTGAATGGAAACAATGAAATGTTTTATTTGCTGAATATAAATCTATTACATAATTAGAATTTAATTTCAATAGGCAATCTTTTTTCCAGCTCGCTTTGCACGCTGGCGACGTTTTACAATTTTTTTTCCACATGTTTTGCCCCTCAAAATATTTGGTTCATTGTACGCAACTGAGTTGAATAAAATGTGTTTTATAAAAGCTATATTCCATTATGCCCGCGATTCGATTAAAATAGCGGCAATCTGCGAGGTTTAAATGGTTTTGATATCAAGAAGTTCCGGGGGCTCCGCCCGGCCCTGACACCAACCACACAGCACTGCGTATGGAAGGGTTGGGCCATGATCCAAACAGTTCTACAAACAAGAACAAAAAAGAGGAAAGGAAAGGAAAAGTGTACGATATGATTTTATTTACTGAGTATGAAGTAAAAAAAAAAATAGCTCAAAGTTAGATTCTCATGAAAAGGTGATTTTTTCTCGCTCGCTTCGCTCGCTAGGGACTTATATCAAGCAGCTTTTTAGCACATGTATACTGCGCCCCTCGTTTTTTTTTTTTTTTACTCTTCACGCTACTGCTGCAAAGAATCCTGATCACCGTGGCGTACAGAACACAAAAAAGGAATATAAAGAGAAGAAGAGTGAAATATATTATTCTCTGGATATCATGTCTAACTAATTATCACAAAATTTGATTTTTTGTATTATACAGTTCAAAATACGCAATATCTGGCCAACTCAAAATAGTCGCCGCCTGTTCATACCATGATGTGACCGGGAAATTTTTTGGCTCTTCGTTTTCGGACTAACGAACCGTCGGAATTACAAACCTCATTTCGTTTTCGGATTAACGAACCTTCGGAAATACGAACCTCACTTCGTTTTCGATCTAACGAACCTTCGGAATTAACCTCATTTCGTTTTCGGACTAACGAACATTCGGAATTACGAACCTTCGGAAATACGAACCTTCAGAATAACGAACCTTCGGAATATCCGAACCTTCGGAATAACGAAGCTTCGGAATTACGAATGTATGCGACAAAGCATGCTGGTGAGGCCTGGGGGCGTTTCATGAAAGGACTTGTCGGACGTTTTATCCGACAAGTCCCATTTTATCCGACAGTTACCATAGGAACAGTGCCTCTCAGCCAATCAAAGTCGTGGAAAGATGTCAGATATGACAACTTGTCGGATGAAAATATTGATGAAATGCTCTCTCTAAGAGCCCCAGATGTGCACTTTTTTTCCTGTATGTCTATGAACTCAAGAGGGAGACATTCAAACTACAGGATGTCATGGTCTCTCGCAAGATCAAGTCTTCACGGTCGTGGACGAGTCTCGACGCGCCCCCGGCGTAGGACGAGCCGAGTTCGAAATCAACCCCCTTCAGAAATAAGTGAATGAACAAGATTGACCTCAATTTCTCATCTTTGTTCTTTTACTCCACCCTTCTACAACTCCACTCTAAGAGTATAGCCAGTGGCGGAGTCAGAGTTTACAAGATGGGAGGGGGCACGCCACCAGGGGAGAATCCCGGGGGCGCCACTTCCATTCACGAGTGCATGCGCGACCATGGGGTCTCGAAAAGCACCCTAAACACGTAATTTTCATATTCTGAAAATGCACCCCTTAACAAGTATTGGCGTGTGAAACCCTACCCTTAACAAGTCTTGGAAACAAAACGATACTCTTGGCAAAATTTTCCTGAAATGAACCCCTAAACAAGTACAGGAATGTTTTATTGTTACGGGTCCTTCGGTCGTCGGCCCCTCGTCGGCTTTACCTTATTTGCCGGGTTTAGTACGACCCCACCTTCTACACCTCGCGCAAATCGGACTCTAAACACGTAGTGTTGGGGCAGAAAGGACATCCTTTATAAAACATTTAATTTTGTTTTATCGATCCCCGCAAAGTCGACCCTAAACACGTAATTTTCCTAGCGAAATAGATACCCTTTTTTCATTATTTTTTTGTTTTTGACACCCTTATCACGTTACGTACGTAACGTGCCCTACTGTGAAAAAGACATCCTTTTAACGTATTTTCTGGTCGCGCATGGTATCCACTCGTCAATGTAAGTGGCCCCCCGGGGAGAATCCAGACTTCGCCAATGGCGGGGGGGGGGGGGGCGGTGGAATTTTTTTTTGCCACATTTTCCACGATTGCCCGCTTGAAGCTGATTTTTGTTTCTTTGAAGGGGTATAAATAGTCACTTCTAAGATTTATCCTTATAAATCAACATAAATATATAATAATCTATTGTGTGAAACACAATTTTTTTCATGTATTTTTTCCTAAAAAGTAAAATTTACACATTCTGCGCGAAACGCGTGCGAGCAGAAAATCTATTGTAAGTTTTGATCTGATCAAAAAAGGATCTGTTAGTGCTTGCAGTTAGCCATATGACATTTCATATTATTTCAACTATCAAATCAGGGGCCGCGAAACGGTTTTCACTGGGGTCTGAGCCAAAAGTGAGAGGACTGACCATGTAAAAATCACAATCATTGTCATTTTTACATTTTTGTATACGGTTTTGGAAAAAAAAGTGGAAGTGAAGCCCCCTTCCCCCCCCCCCCCCCCGCTTCCGTGGCCCCTATAAAGCGAGCTGAAAACTTTGACATTTCCACCTGAAAAATGAAAATTCTGAGCACTTTTCTATCCGTAAAAAGGATACTATACACAAGTCATATTAGTGATGCGAGCGGAAAAAATTGAGAGTTAATGCCTAACAATGCGGCATTCATTTTTTGTAAATAATGGGACTTATTCATGTTTTGTAATTATGAAAAGGATGAGTAACTGGAGATCTTCTCACATTAAAAATGCGAGAGCAAAGTGCGTGCAAGAAAATTGATATTAGCTGAAACTGGGTGATGTTCGATTTGAATAGAGAACAAGCTACATAATATTATCTAAATAAACATGTGCGTTCGTGTTTCAGATTTCGACCTATAGAATCTGGGCATTCTAATTACTTTTATCATGAAAATCTATAAAGCGAGTGTAAAATAATTGATATTTCGATCTGAAAAAAGGGTCAATTTAAGCTCTGTATTTCAAGCACTTTGTATGAAAGTTATGAGGGGGATATGGATCGCAGAAACAAGAGTGTTCCATTCCCGATTTCATTATCATTACTTTGAGTTTTAACATAATAGGGCCGGGACATTCAAAGAACATTGTCATCATAATTATGAAAATGATGACTACCTTCCTTTTTCTCTTCCTAAGCGCGAGATGAAACTCTGAAAAGGGGCAATTTTATCAAATTAATATCTTATTTAACTAATAAGCCCAATGTTAATATTATGGCCTGAATGATGAATAAGATAAATGAGCTATATATGTTTTCAACAATCAACAATCAATGCGAGCCTAAAGTTTTGATAAACTATCATGAAATGGGGATTTGAATACTTTGTTATAGAAAACATAACTCACCAATCAAAATGCGAGCGTGCAGATAATTACAACGCAAGAAATGCAAATGTGAGTGTAGTTTAGAGTAGAAACATATACCTTTATTTGCATGAAAATTATCCAGAGACAAGCAAAAATTGAAAATTAAGAGGTAAAGTATTGCTTTGCAATAATAAAACATAGAAAATGTGAAATAAATCCGCAAAGGAAAAAGAAAATATTATTTACACTGCACAATGCTAAAAATTGAATGCCATCGTAAACATTGGTCATATTTTATAACTTTATGGAAGTTAATATAAGAACATAAACGTCAAGAATATAAAAAATATACCTATTTTCAACATTTCAAAGGAGTCGAGACGTATACATTTTATTGCTTTGACATGACATAATATAGGGATTACCCAACTTTTTAATTCGTATGTTCTTTCCAACTTTTCTTTTATTAGTACAACTTATCTTCATTTGTTATGTATATTTTAAAGACCTAATCCATATTTCAATTAGCTTTAGTGTTACCGCGGTTTTTTTTTTGTTTCATTCATCATCTCAATTAAGTTAGCACAAATCCAACAATTTTCATTGATTGAAATTAATTTCAGCGAAAAAATGATAATGATTATAAAAAGGAAATAAAAATAGATAAATGATTTGGCATGTTTAATAACATCTTATATAAGTTTTGCATCGATCGATATCGCGGTTTTTTTTGGCTAAACGTTATAAACATGTTTTCTTTACTATATAGGCCTAGGCCTACATAATAAATGAGACATAAAATCGTGTACAACTCTTGAACGCACACACAGGTCACGGAGTGACCCTGAGTGCAAACAGCTGACTGTGTTACAACTTAGGGGTGATACATTTTCACAATAGGGGTGATCGAACTCACTGGAGGGACTTTAATTCACTTATAACAAAGAAATGTGAACTATACAGTACTCCTGTTGAATGCTCTGATGAAAATTATATGAGTTACACATTCATTTGAACGGGAGGACAAGATTATCGAGTGCATTATGCATAAATCATACTACCATTGCGACCCCTGCCCGGCCGATGGTTCAGGCATGACGATCCTGAGTGACGTCACCGATAGAGACCTCAAATGCCAGGAGAGCCTATTCGACAACTAACTTCATCTAAAAAACACGTATTGAAGAAACATCCAATGGGAAGATGGCTTTCATTTTCATGAAATATACACTCCATTCTTCAATAAATCTTTCACCCCGTCGTTAACTGCCCATTCATTCTCGAGCAATGGGGGAATGAATACAGAGTGTCTCAAAGTTTGTGTGAAAAAAGGCCATTTTCCATAGAACTTCTGCCAAAAAGCAATGCGTAATAAGGGAAAGATTAGCCCCAAAACACGAATAGATGAGTTAATCAAATGTGATGAATCATGAAAATCAGTGAAATATAGTTTCTCTTGTACTTATTACCTAATACCCCGACTTGATACGATTAATTTTTCCCCCTCTCCATCTGAACTTTTAAGAAAAAGGGTGCATATTTTCATAAAAATATCATGTGTTATATCGACGGACGCCCGTGCGTACGAGCAGGAGGAAGCCAAATGTCTCGTATTTTTCATAATGGTTTTTATTGATCGTTAAAATGATTACACAGATATCAAAATACAATTGAAATAAAAAACAATAAAAAAAAACTAAACAATAACACAATCATAATGAATAAAAACAAAGCAGTATACGTATTACATGGAATAAAGGAGCTCAGCTAGTAATTAAACAAGTACATCTAATATACAAGCAGTTTCTTGCACAAGTATACACTGTACATCAGAACACATATTTCCACTTAATTCCTAAAGTGAAGTGCAAGAGTACCTTTTCTTGGGCAATGCGATATTCTGTTTCCTTACAAGTTTTCAAATAGACTTTAAAACCCTGAAATGAAGGAATGTTATTTTTGAATTTACATAAGTAAATATAATATTTGAATATCAGGAAAATATAAGTGATAAATTTGTCATCTTTAACTCCAAAAATCTTTTCAAAGGGGGACGGGTTAAAAACCTTGATATGTCGAGAAATTTCAAGAACTATTTCGTTCCAAATGATTTTCACAATGTCACAGTCAATAATGATTTTTTTTTTCATGTTGTTTATCTAATGATAAAGCGTGAGGGGTCAGAGAGGTTGCAGCCCATTTCGATATTTCAAGTTTGGTAGAAAAAAAATGGAAAAGGGTGTGGAAAAGAGGGAGAAAATGTGAGAAGATAAAAGAAAATATACCCCTGAGAAGTTAACATGACATCCGTTTTGCCGTGAAATTGATGACAGTCCCCATATATAAATAACTTGGCGCCCGGGCTTGGCGCCATCCCAGATAAAATGCATCAGAGTGCAGTCAAAATAATACCCCCAAAAATGTTAAAAGGAGATACCGTGTGTCTATGTGGCTTGCCGTAAACGCATTTTCTCTCATATGCGGCGCGGTGGCGGATATTGGCAGGCTTGCTCGCGTATGTTTGCAAAGAAGATCATGTCTATGTCTATGTGTTGGCTATTTGAGTACCGGTATTGAAAATCAACGAGGCGCAACTGTTCTTAGCCAAATTTCACGTAGGATTAGGATCGACTGTACCATCACTGTCATGACCATTGGTTCTCCTGACTATTTTATTGAGTGAGCATTCACGATAGTAACGTAGTACGGTATGACCTTTTTTTAAAATTATTTCTCACCACATGATCGATTATGAAATTGTGGATTGCCTTGGCTTGGCTTTTGCGCTTGCCTTGGGTCAGCAGCCAGGCCCAGGGAGCTTGCGGGGCCGGGGGGGGGGGGGGGGCACTCGACCAAAAAAGTGGTAGGGGTGTGCCACGGGCGAGACAAAAAACGGGGGCCTTGGAGTGGGCTTATTGTCATGATTGTAAAAAGGAGGGTCCTAGGAAGTCGGAACGGGCTTCTGAAGTACAATTTTGTGAAAACGGGGGTCCTTGGAGCGGATCGCCAGGCCCAGGGTGTGAGTACGTGCGTATGCACCCCTATGGAACTAGCCAGGCGGCTTCTAGAGAGTAAAAATCATTTACTGACGTAAGGTTACTCTCAATGAAGCCAGGTATCCCTGGCACCTATCCATTCACGTGCGTGTAGGCCGCCAAAACCTGAAACTTTCGCCTTCAAGATTTCTACTTTCCTTCTAAAAAGATCTAGCCCTAAATCATGTACATGGGATTCAACTTCGTTTTTGACATTTCTGCGCCATCGATTTTATTTTCAAACACGAATTCATACAAAAAATGAGAAAAATATCATGACAAGACGGAAGAGACTTGCCCGATGTTTACGCTGCCATCTTGTTTCCTATTGTTCTTTGCCAACGTTACAGACGCGTTAAGTGATTATGCTAATTTATTCATAATTACATGTAGTATGCAAAATCATACTTTTCCCTTTAAGTCCCGAAATAATGCTCCAAATATTCTAATTTTTGGTATAGAAACTCTTTGTGGTATTCTTAGCAAGTTTACATGAAAAAATTGTGATATCAGATCAATTTCTTATGTATTGTATTGTTTTTATTGCATTTTCTTATGTACGCTGTATTTCTGTGTTTTTTTAACTTTTGTTTTTCATTGTTTTTGCAATGAAATTTGTTGGGGACTCTTCTGAGATCATAAACAGCTTAAATGAATACATGTAGACTAGCAGAACTAGGATTTTTGGTTGAAAACACAATTTACATTACAGGTCACATTATGTGTTTTAATTGTGTGATTTATGATGAAATGTTAGCCTATTATTTTTACACTTTTCTAGAGTCAGACCATTAAGACCTCTGTTTCACCTGCCAAGATGACTGCCATACAACAGCTCGTCGACTTAGATAAGAACAAGGTGACTGAAAAGGATGATAAGCCACATTGCAAAGAATCACTCATTCGTCCTCACCTCAATGATTATGGATCAGCATCAAATCTTGCCTTCAATGAAGCTGTGCACAAGATGATGGCAGAAGGTAGAAATATCTACCACTTTGCTTTTGGCCAGTCGCCTTTCCCTCCTGTAGAAGGTGCGAAAAAGGTTTTGGCTGAGAATGCAAATGAAACTGCATACCTTCCTGTTGCAGGTCAGTAAAAATTCCCTATTCAGAATATGTACTGATATTTTTCGGGGATGGTATTAAAAAATCAGTTTTCTTTTGATATTCTTAATATAATGTTATGGGGTTATTTGTTCTAAGTCCCTTTATAGTGTCATGGACTTGCATAATAAACATTTAAATCAGTATTTGGCAAACTCTTTTAGCACTCAATAAAAGCAAGGACTTATAAGAGATGGAGAACCATCAAACACATTCCTTTAAAGGTCAAGTCCACCCCAGCAAAATGTTGATTTGAATCAATAGAGAAAATCTAACAAACATAATGCTGAAAATTTCATTAAAATTGGATGTAAAATAAGAAAGTTATGACATTTTAAAGTTTCTTAAAACATGACCAAGGTTAAAGGTCATTTAAGGTCAATTAACTTAGACCATGTTGGGAGAATTATTTTAAAAATCTTAACCAAAGGTTAAGTTTATGAAATGACATCATAACTTAGAAAGTACATGAACCTAGTCCATGAAACTTGGGCATAAGGTTAATCAAGTATTAGTGAACATCCTGCTCGAGTTTCAGGTAACATGACCATGGTCAATGGTCATTTAAGGTCAATGAACTTTGGTAGTGTTGGGGGTATCTGTTAAATTACCATCCTAACTCTGAGAGTTCATAGATCTAGTTCATAAAACTTGGATATAAGAGTAATCAAGTATCACTAAACATCCTATACGAGCTTCAGGTCACATGACCATGGTCGAAGGACATTAAAGGTCAATGAACTTTGGCCTTGTTGGGGGTATTTGTTGAATTACCATCCTAACTTTGAAAGGTTATGGATCTAGTTCATAAAACTTGGCATATGAGAGTAATCAAGTACCCCTGAATATTCTATGTGAGTTTCAGGTCACAAAACCAAGGTCAGAGGTCAGTTAAGATCAATAAACTTAGGCCATGTTTGGTATTTTTTGAATTGCCATCATAACTTTGAAAGTTTATGGATAGAGTGAATGAAATGTGGACATTGGTGTAGTTGCTTCAACAGTCTTAAGTCACAGTGCAAATGTCATTTATGGTCAATGAACGTGGTATTATGTCAATATATGAATGGTGTTTTTGTGAATGATTATTCTATAGTTTTCAAAGTTAGCACTGCTACTATAATTAAATTGCGTAATGCAGGCGAGACTGCCAGAGGCGTTCCACTTGTTTGAATTTTACAATATTTCAATTTTTACAAATTTTACAATAGGGACCATCTTGATTGAACCATGAAATGTTAAAACAATGGTAATTCCACATGTTAAGACAGGAACAAAACTTTCTTTCACATGACAATGAGGGGAAAAATTGGAATATTTCATATAATTGAATACAAAAGAAATAGTATGTTTATGATGCCATCAGTTCCCTCATTTGCATACAGCCCAGGATGTGCACATAACAATTTTGTGAACTGAAGTGAAATTTAAAAGTGTCATAACTTTCTTATTTCATATACAATTTTGATGAAATTTTCAGTGTTATGCTTGTTGAGTTTTTCTCTTTTTATTCAAAACAAAATTTTGTCGGGATGGACTTGTCCTTTAAAGTTAATATGATGCCACAGGGATAAGATATGTATGTTCTTCAATTCAGTTGATTTTTCATGTATACAAAAGATTCCTACCTAAACTGCAGACTTACTGGCCAGATACAAGAGGAAAAATGCCTTTGTAAATGTAATGATAATTAATTTCGGCTGCCCTTCTTGACAGATATTATGAGCAGTCGCATTGCTAACTTTTACAGAAGAAAGCAAAAATAAATGTTAAAATTTGCAATATCTATTTGAAATTACTCTACTGGCCACATGTGGCGGCAACTGTGACACGTAACACAGATAGATATATCCCCTCAAACTAATCTTATTTTTGTAATTTGGAATTAAATGTTGATTAAAGATTGTCAGATTCTAAGGGGTTTTCACATTTTGAAAATATCACCATATAATATATTGCCCATTTCAGGCTATAAGGCTTTTGAGATATATTTCATCATGTGTTTATAATCCACATTTTTCAATGAAAAAAAAGTTTCTGTAAATATTTCCAATTATCTGTTTTCAACACAAATCACTTTTCAGTTTTCCATGAAATAGGTCGCCATCAAAGGCTACAGTGCACCTGTGTATTCTTTTGTATTCTATTTTTCATTTCATCATTTTTGTTTCCATGATAAAAGGCTTCTCATCCTTTAAATATGAGTTTTTTTAACAAGCACTCTTGCATGTAAAATTCTCTGCTTTCATGCTGCATCAGTTAACTTTTCTGGCTCACTGCACTGCTTCATTGTTATAAATATGAAAGTAGGTGAATGGTCTTTGTTCAGTTTGTTTATTGGATTTTTCTGTACAAAATATCAATTTCTGATCAGTTTCTAAAATTAATACAAGTTTATGTTTTGTTGTTTCTTTTTTATTCTTTTACCTTTCTTATTTTTCTCCTTTGTCAATTTTTTTTTTCATTTTTAATATGCTCCAACCTGTACTACCACATCAATTTGGAATTTGTTTCTTTCATAATATATTTTCAAAAATGTCACCAGTCTTCGCTATATCTTCAATTCTCACTCACTTATGCTCAGTCATATAGGCTATACCTAAAGGCCCATATTTTGAAGTCGGGTTTAACTTAGACCATGGTCTAAAATAATGGAAAGCTAAATATGTCAAAAGTTTCCTTACATTGTTTCCTTCTTATATTTACTGTGCTCTTTCCTTATTTGTGAGTGGTGAATAAAGTGATCTTATTTGTCCTTCAGACACAGTTATGAATGATTTGAGAGAAAAAATGAGATTCTGCAATCTGCCTGTTACTCTCTTTGAGGCTGAAGCATTTGACATGAAAAAGGTCATGAAATTAAATCATGAATTGTGTATTAGTTTATTGTAAAGTAACTGAATGTATTTAAAAGTAATTGAAGTCAATTACATTTTTTTCAATTACTATTACTTTCCCGTTCAAAACTTGAATTACAATTACTAAAAAAAATGTAATTGATCAATTACCTTGTAATTGAGCCCAACCCTGACAGTCATACTGTACCAAAGATATTTCAAAGTAATTTTGTTTTCCCTGCAACATCATGATGATAGTTTAGACTAGTTGTAATAATTCAAAAGTGTAAGTAAGCGTGAGTATAATTTTTTTTTTTTACTAATTAAGCTTCTTTAAAAGCAATATCCTGGTTCATTATCACACAAGCATAGTGCCCTTTTTATTAAGTGTGCATTACATGTACATGTACATTGTAAATACTTCTGTAACCATGGTATGATCAGTTAACAAGCAATATAAACAATAACAATTGGGGCTATTCCACGGTTACTCATGTTACATTTTGGAGACACCTTGACTCATACTTGGAGCTGTAACTCCATTATTATTGATAGGAACTAAACATCTCCTTATCACAACAAAGTACACAGTCTGTCTATCCTTTGTATAAAAAAACTTGGGAAATTTTATTATGCTCCTGGCAAATCTTTGGAATGTGTCGGTTACTCATGTTACATGATTTGCACATGCATAAAATAAAAAGTTGACATAAGTGAAAAGTCTCCTCATAAAAGGCTTTTATGAAAGTTGATTATATCCATTTCAAAGAAGTATATTAGGGAGACAAACTTTGTATATAATTAAAAGAATAAAGAACACATGGTTTTTACTTGGGATGCAGATGATATGGTTACTCACCTTATAGTTACTCGGGTTACATTTTGTCCATGTATGGTTAACAACACACATGTCATTAAAAATTCAATAATGTGTGTAAAATTCATTGCTAGGAACATCAAAAAGAGATTTTATACCAAAAATTGGAACAATTGGAGCTTTATTAGGGAGTAAGAGGGAAAAGAATGATTTTGCTTACTAATTATGCATAAATGAGCATAATCGCTTAATACCAATTTGCATAAAATAAATTACTGTATAGTATTGTAGATTATGTCCAAGAAAACCTGTGCGCAAATTTTCGGCGTGATCGTGCAGCCAATGGCCAAGATCTCAAGGGGGGCCTGGGAGCCCCCCCCACCCCGGGCCATATCAACTCCCAAAATACCCTGGCCCAGATAGGATTAAAGGTAAAGGCATTCAATGTGTTGTTCGAACACTCTTTTTTTTGGTTAATCGAAACCAAGTCTTACTAATGCACTCTACTCTCGCATTGTGAATACTTAGAACTACTAATATTCAATATTTTGTGTGATTGTATGACCACTGATATTTTGATGCACAAATACTCACATCAAAGAGGTGTACCCTCATTTTGCTTTTAGTTAATCAAAAATAACTTTACAACTCACCATGAGACTTAAAACTTGACATCCCACAGAAAATGTTACCTAACTGAATAATTTTTACTGGTTACTCACATTACAAAGTTACGTTACAGTTTTTGTCTCACCTGCATAGCAGAGTGAGACTATAGGCGCCGCTTTTCCGGCGGCGGCGGCAGCATCAACATCAAATCTTAAATTAAGATTTGATTTTTTGAAATGTCACCATAACTTAGAAAATATATGGACCTAGTTCATGAAACTTGGACATAAGGTTAATCAAGTATCACTGAACATCCTTCATGAGTTTCACGTCACATGACCAAGGTCAAAGGTCTTTTAGGGTCAATGAACTTTGGCCGAATTGGGGGTATCTGTTGAATTACCATCATAACTTTGAAAGTTTATTGGTGTAGGTCGTTAAACTTGGACATTAGAGTAATCAAGTATCACTGAACATCCTGTGTGCATTTCAGGTCACATGACTAAGGTCAGAGGTCAATGAACTTTGGCCGAATTGGGTGTATCTGTTGAATTACCATCATAACTTTGAAAGTTTATGGATCTGATTTATGAAACTTGGACATGATAGTAATCAAGCATCACTGAACATTTTGTGCAAGTTTCAGGTCTCATGATTAAGGTCAGAGGTCATTTAAGGTCAATGAACTTTGGCCTTGATGGAGGTACATCTAATTATTAAATTGCTGTCATAACTTTCAAAGTATATGGATTGTGGACATTGAGGAAATTAAGAAGTATCACAGACAAATCTTGGGTCACATGATCAAGGTCAAATATCATATCATACTGTATAGGCGCCCCTTTTCCGCCGGCGGCGGTGGCGGGGGCGTCAACATCAAATCTTAACCTGAGGTTAAGTTTTTGAAATGACATCATAACTTAGAAAGTATATGGGCCTAGTTCATGAAACTCGGCCATAAAGTTAATCAAGTATTACTGAACATACTATTAGAGTTTCATGTCACATGACCAGGGTCAAAGGTCAATGAACTTTGGCCATAATGGGGGTATCTGTTGAATTACCATCATAACTTTGCAAGTTTATAGATCTGACTTTTGACACTTGGACATAAGAGTAATCAAGTATCACTGAATATCCTGTGCAAGTTTCAGGTCACATGATCAAGGTCAAAGGTCATGTGAGATCAATGAACTTTGGCCGCATTGAGGGTATTTGTTGAATTACCATCCTATCTCTGTACATGTATGTGTATTGGTCTAATTCATAAAACGTGGAAATAAGAATAACCAAGTATCACTGAACATCTTGTGTGAATTATAGTAGTTTTCAAAGTCAGCACTGCTGCTATGTTGAATCGCGTGATGCAGGTGAGACGGCCAGAGGCATTCCACTTGTTTGTTAAATAACCATCATATCTCTGTAAGTTTATTGGTCTAGTTCATAAAAAGTGGACATAAGAGTAACCATGTATCACTGAACATCTTGTGCGAGTTAGAGTAGTTTTCAAAGTCAGCACTGCTGCTATATTGAACTGCGTGATGCAAGTGAGATGGCCAGAGGCATTCCACTTGTTTGTGACTATTAACCAGAAATGTGCCAATTCTGTCCATAAATGATCTCTCCAAATTTGCCATACTTGATTATGTTTTTGTCTCTGAACATATGCAACAGTAGGTCATTTTGTCCACATCCACTTTGTTTCAAACAGTTCATGTTCCAATAATTTCAAATTCATTTCTGTGTGTCCTGTTAGAAAATTAAGCAATGAACAGACTGTCTAATTATAAGATTCAACCCAAGTGGTTGACCTTATACTAATTTTAATGAAATATCATTTCATCTGTCTACAACTCACACTAAAACTTTCAAACTTTTAGAAAATTACAGGTAATTCATTGATGCATTTGAGTTACTGTACCCTAATTGTAAAACAACCCATATGAGAGTGATGATGATCTGACTAGATTTTTCAGGTCAAAGGTCAAAGTTTCCAGCAGGACCAAAAATATTTTGTTCAAACTGAACTTACAAGACATCAACTTCCAACTTGGTTCATGAATTCAAATTGAAAGGAAAAATAACCCATAAAATTTGGGGTTCAGAAGATCAAAGGTCAAAGGGGTCAGTACATTGCATCTTTGCATTGAATAAAGAACAATGTAAGAAACATTTGGGCCCGAATTCACAAAGGTGGTTTTGAAAACCCACGGTTGAGTCCATGGTTTATGTATATTTCCTGTATAAATTACGCTTAATTTAGCGCGTATCGGGCGCATATGTAAGAAATGTCCAATGCTAATGCGCGCTTTTGTCACAGTGCGCCAAATTGACGCCTGTTACCATGGTTAAATACGCTATTTTATTCATGAGTCTACTGTTTTTATTCATGAGTCCACTCTTCAAACAGTGGACTCATGAATAAAATAGCGTATCTAACCATGGTAACAGGCGTCAATTTGGCGCACTGTGACAAAAGCACGCATCAGCATTGGACATTTTTTTTATACACGCGCCAGATACGCGCTAAATTAAGCGTAATTTATACAGGAAATATGCATAAACCATGGACTCAACCGTGGGTTTTCAAAACCACTTTTGTGAATTCGGGCCTTGGGGTTGTGATTTCAAAGGTAAGAGACACATATACATAGAACTATGGTTTGGTGAAGGGTCGGATATGTGAATTATACTTGAGTATCATGATGTATCGTGCCAGTTATTTTTTCCACCAGTTGATTCTTTTTGAAATTATGAAATTGTATGTCATATAGCTAGAAACAATCATGCCTCTCACACATACATGGATAGCATTCCACTGTCTCCTCCTTGCGATAACTAAAGAACATCAATTCTGATTTAGATTTAGGAGCACAAGGTTGAAGGTCGCAGATGATATCACAATTTTAGAGATTTGGTTTGTAATGTATTTCTAGATCTGGTAGTAGGTATAAATTTTGACTTTGTGCAGTTGACAAAGGTTCTAGTTGCCTTATTGTTACTGAATATTTTTGTCAATTAATGACCCTCTGCTAATACAGATACATTGTAATGTGCATGTATGAACTATATTTTAATTTGTGTTTAATAATGGGAACTTTTTAGCTGCCTAGAATATTTACACAAGGAGTCCTGCACCATTACAAAGCTCTACAGTAAACACAAAAAACCTTGAATAAACAAAGAACTTGCGACTTGTTATTGGAGCTCATTGCAAGGCAGCTGTAAGAAATCTCAAAATAAAGTTCAAGATTATTCAGCAGTCCCTATGAATTTTTGTGTGTATTAAGTTTTCTCAATAGGTGGTTTCAAACCGCCTCGATCACAAGAATCCCCGTTAAATTACGAGAACTTTTTAAGGCTACAAAATACCAGTTAATTATTCCTGCATTCACACCGCCCCAAAACACATCCTTCGGGCTAAGTTCCCGAAGTTACGAGCATGCGCAGTATGGTCTGATAAGCAGGCTAGGCGCGAGATTCAAAATCACTAGCCCAGCAGCCACCCACGCCGCCGCGCCCAACGACACGCTGGGCTAAAAGCTCCCGTAATTTGCTTTCACATCGCCAAAATACCTGCGACCTTGGAAAAATCCCCACGAAAGTTCTCGTAATTTCGCCAAGTACCTACTATTTAGCGGGTGTTTTCTTTCGGGGAAATTACGCGTAGTTTGCTTTCACATTACCAAAATACCTGGTATTTTCTGATCGGGGTAAATTTCCCGATCAGAGAATACCTGGAACTGGCGAACTTCGAGGCGGTCTGAAACCACCTAATCTCTCCATTATTGTTTAAAGTAAAGGAAAGAATGTATGAATTAAAGGGGTACCAAGGCTAAAGATATGCTTTGACCAGATTTTTAAGTAAAATTAGACAAACAACACCTAAAATTTCATATAAATCTGACCAAAAAAATTAAGAAGTTGTGGTATTTTAAAAGTTTGTTTTATTCGTTGAATCAATTCTATGCATGTCCTTGTTTATACAGTGCGTATCAAAAAAAAGTTTACACTTTGAAAAAATCCCGTAAAATTATACATTTGTAATTTCCTGAAGATTTTCCCACACTTTAACATTGGTACAGATCCATTTGAGCAAATGACGATATAACTGTCAAAAAAAATTCCGCTTGAGTGAGCACCACTCACTTTTGAAAAGTTATTGAAAAATGATTTATGCAGAACTTTGAAATAGTTATGCGGATAAAAGTAGACCTTAATCATGAAGAACATGTGGAATTTAGCTAGGAAAATTGATTTGAAGATATCTTTTACCTTTTTAAACTTGTTTCCTTGCCAAAAACACTTCGAAGAGTGCATTGCGCCCCATCCCACTTCCCCACACACCGAGGCCATCGTGACGATATTTGCTTTACACTGAGCTTTAATTTACATGAAATGGCTAAGGCTTAATTTTCATTTTGATAATCATTGTCAAGCTTGGGAAAAGTGTGGAGAAACAAGTATTAAATGAAAAATGAAATGTAAACCCACTTTTAATGATAAAAACTTAGTGAAAAAATGCTAGAGATGTCTGAAATAAACTTTTGTTTAGATTCAGTTATGTCCTAAGATCCAGCTGGCACAAAAAGGTTTAAAGGTTATGCTTACTAAGTGTTGAAATGTCAATTTGGGCGGTAAAATTTTTACAAGATGCTTGAATGTATCCGTTTTATTTCAATTGACTAAAAGTGCAAGGGAAATGTATGAGAAATGTGTTGCAGGGTAAGTTTGATTTTGCCCTTTCCACTTGACACAGCGTGAAAACGAGCATTTCTGCGCAAACAGATTTCTGCGAGCTTTACAAAAATGGACAGTGCTCACTCAAGTGTAACATTCTGTCAAAACTTTTACTTTCATTGGATAGATGAGACCCAAATCTAAGATTATATGTGAAAAAAATACCCACATGTTGTATATTTTTTAATTCCCAGGTCTTTTTCAAAGTGTAAACTTTTTTTTGATACGCACTGTATAATGAGCAAGCTAGTGACGTCATGTCCCCACTTATTATTTTGTATTTCATGACATTCAAGTTTGGTCTTCCAAGAATAAAAATTGTATTGACAACTGATTTGATAAGATAATCATCGATCACTGCAACTTATTTTCTTTATGAAATAAATATGATTTTTGTATAATAAACAGAAAGTCATGAGCCATTTTGTATTCAGGTTTGAATTTTTTCCCTCTGCTGCCACCAGCATGTTTTTGTGTTTGTCTTGTTACATGACTGGACAATGATCACGCTGTATATCAATTTATTTTTTATACACCCGTCCTACGGAACGTATTAAGGTATTATGCTCGATGTCTGTTCGTCCGTCCGTTAACTTTTCCATGGAAGCCCAATAACTTCAGTTTATCTGAACTTTAGCTCATATAATTTAGTGTGTATGACACTAGCATGAATCCCAGGAAACCTTTTGAGTTTGAGGTCAAAAGGTCAAGGTCACACTGACATGTTTTCATCTTATCCTTCTGAAGTCTTTATAATCGTGATAACTTCAGTTTAACTTAACCTACGTGTAGCCTCATATGATTTGGTGTGCATGATACTGGCATGGATCCCGGCCAGGAAGCCTATTGATTTTGATGTCAAAGGTCAAGATCACAGTGACATGTTTTCATCTTAATTACCCTTCTGAAGTCCTTGTTAATGCAATAACTTTAGTTTAACGTAACCTAGGGTCATATAAGTTGGTGTGTATGATACTAGCACAGATTCTAGGAATACTATTAATTTTTTTAGAGTCAGAAGGTCAAAGGTGAAGTCGCCACCATCCACTTTTCTTGCTTGACCACAAGCTCCATTTTCTGCATTTACAGGCGGGCGTATTATGTGCTCGCCTTAGCAACACTTGTTCATATTTGCATTATGTTGATTTTTGTATATTAAGACTTTGGTCTATATGTTCATGTATTGTGGAAAGGTTATATTTGTATGTCTTCCCCCTACCAGGCCTTAGTGAACTTCGAGCATCCATATGTAGCTTCCATGAAAAACGAGATGGATTAAGACTTCAAGATGATTTAGTTGTTGTTGGCCCGGGATCAAAGGAGCTCATCTATTTGCTCATAAATGTCTTCAATGGAGGTATTATTTGATTTGTTTGATCCTCTTTCTTCACTTTTACATTACTGCATATCAATACTTGGGTTTTTTATGTTAAAACAAGTCTGAACACAGAATAATTAAAACAACGATAACTGGAAACACAAATGATGTTGGTTAAGGAAGGTTTTTTTCTCAATAAATTAGAACAGAAATTTATCTAAACCAACAATCTTTGTTTTAATAGTATACTATTCAGTGTGGAGAGGATATTGTTTAGAATATTGTTACTTCCAATTCTAAAATCAATATGGTATTTACAAAGCTCTAAACCTGAAAATATTATTTCATGAATTGATACCAGGAATATCAGAACACCAGTTAGCCAAAATATTGATTTTGTATTTGACTGCAAATTTGCAAATCATTCATATTATGGACTATGCCAACCTTTTCTTTTATTTCTTATTGGGGCTTATAGATATTCTACTCTTATCACCTTCCTGGACAACATACAAGCCACAGACCCAGCTAGCAAATCAGAGAGTCTTTACTATCAAAACCACCCTTGAAGATAATTGGAAACTAACCCCTTTTCTTCTTGAGCAGGTAAAATCTTATCTTGTAATAATGCAGGAAATACATGTTCATATTTTTCCTTTGTAAAGTCATTATTCTCTTTTAAAACATTTCTATCAAAGGTGGTGTCATAATCAAGTCTGAACTCTAAAAAGCTCCTTAAAATCATATATAGGTTGCTACATAAACCCCAGGGGGAGACCTACATTGACGAGTGGATGCTACGTGCGATCAAAAAAACACTTTAAAAGGATGTCTTTTTCAAGATAGGGAACGTTACATACTTTATTACACCCTTATGACGTTAGGTAATAAGGGTGTCAAAAACACTGATATAATGAAAACAAGGGTATCTATTTCGCCAGGAAATTTATGTGTTTAGGGTCAAATTAGGTCAAAATTTCACACACCAATAGTTCTTAAGGGGTGCACTTTTAGAATATGGAAAATACTTGTTTCGGGTGCTTTTCGAGACTCCATGGTCACGCATAGTATCCACTCATTAATGGAAGTGCCCCCCCCCCCCCGATTTAAACACACCAAATGTGGGTTTTAGAAATGTATTCATATATAAATGCATATTGTGGTAGTACATTGGGATTGAGCCTGCTTGCATTTGGGCTGAGGTCTATGTAAAATGTGTTTGATATTGTAGTGGGCCAGTCTCCAACAGGTCAACAAACAGGCAGTAGATTCATATTTCATCCACTCATTTTTGTCTCACCTGCATAGCAGAGTGAGACTATAAGTGCCGCTTTTCTGACAGCGGCGTCAACATCAAATCTTAACCAAAGGATAAGTGTTCATGAAACTCAGCTATAAGGATAATCAAATATTACTGAATATCCTGCCCGAGTTTCGGGTCACATGATTAAGGTCAAAGGTCATTTAAAGTCAATGAACTTTGGCCAAGTTGGGGGTATTTGTTGAATTACGATCATAACATTGAAAGTTTATGGATGTGATTCATAAAACTTGGACATAAGAGTAATCAAGTATCACTGAACATCCTGTGCAAGTTTCAGGTCTCATGACCAAGGTCAGAGGTCATTTAAGGTCAATGAACTTTGGCCTTGATGGAGGTACATCTAATTATTAAATTGCTGTCATAACTTTCAAAGTATATGGATTGTGGACATTGAGGAAATTAAGAAGTATCACAGACAAATCTTGGGTCACATGATCAAGGTCAAATATCATATCATACTGTATCTTATGAATGGTGTTTTCTTTGAATAGTTATTTTATAGTAGTTTTCAGAGTCAGCACTGCTGCTATATTGAATCACGTAGTGCAGGTGAGACTTCCAGAGGCGCTCTACTTGCTTCTTTATTAAATGATTCTCACAGATCTGCATTTGTTGACATTGAATTTCATAATTAGCTTCATATTAGTCCAAATGTTAACTTTTTATTACCTCATAATAGGCATGGTCACTCTCTTCAACAAATTAAATCATTTCAAGAGGAAAATATGTACAGAGTTAAGAGTTACTTCAGGCAGGAACATAATCTTATCCCTTTTGATAAGTGTTCTTTTTGAGGTCCCCCCCCCCCCCGCAACAAAAATATGATCAATTGCACATGATCTCACCTGCTATATAAGTTTCATGAAATTTGAAAGCTTATGCACTCTGTAATTTGAAAGTGGGGTAGAAATGTTTTGTTAATTTTCTTTATTTTAGGATAGTTCCATCTTTAAAGGAGAAGAGCCCCCCATTCCATTTTCAACTTTGCTCTGTTGTCTCTGCTCTATAGAAATTAATGTGGCTTTTTAAAATTTTCTTGTTGAAGGATGCATTAATCCGTCAACTCAATATTACTGAATATACATTGTATGGCTAACCTTCAGTCTGAAAAATTGAGATAAAAGATTTAGATGTGCTCTAGGCAGTTGAGCATACAAAGCTGTTGTGTACAATACAAATCACAAATATGACCTGGAAAAAGATGACTTACTTTTTGTGTTTGCTATTTTTGTGACATCTGATTTAGTTTACTTACTCATTGTGCTTGTACTTATTTAGTTTATTCACTCATTGCTCAACTATTGTCCTCTATTTTTATCTTTTTATTTCAATATTCTCATCTTGTTTATGACTTTTAGCATTCTAAAATATGTTTTTAGAAATGTAGTCCTTAATATTTGTAATCCAAAGTTGCACACACATACACTAGTCTTTAGTATTATGTTATGTTTCTTAATGGAGAAAGATTCATTTATAGCTGGTAGGGATGGGATGGACTTGGTCTAAGCCATATGCAGAGATCTGTAGGTTAGAATTGAAAGGCACAATTTAATACAAAACGAGGCAGTAACATTTTCTGTTAAATTAATACATTTCTATCTCTGATGACATTAAAAGGTAATTTTTGACAATGCAACTCTGACAAGAAGCAATTGAAATGTATTTTGATTAATTTCCCAGACCCTGCAACAACATGAGCTGAAGAGGAACCGACTTTTGATTCTCTGCAACCCAGACAATCCAAGTGAGTATGTTCAAGAATCAAGACCCATCTTAATATCATAGACAATACCCACAGGTTTATAACAATTTCAATCAGGATCTTTGCCTGCAGTACAAACACTTTTGACAAATAAATTATGGTAGCATTAGATAGATATTGTACAGTCCGATGTTGGACTGGCATTACTATTTTTCCAGAGGGATGATGCCCCATAGGAAAAATAGTAATTTAGACAGTACAACTGAGGATGAATAATTCCCTCTGTACTTTAGAAATAAAGGCCTGGAGTGGTATTCTGGAACACTGTCATAACTTTTGTCATAAATTTTGTCATATCTTTCCGAGATGTGACATCGCTGTGATTGTCACAAATCGGTATTCTGAACATTGTCTTTTCCCTGTCATATCTCTCAAAGTTCCCACCCATCTTTTCGGAAGCAAACCAATCAAAATCATCGTTAGTTCCCAGTTGGAGCCCTTCTAGCCAATAGGAAGGCCCCGTTACAGGTAGGGCGTATCCCCACTGCAGTTGCTGGCATCGCGCAACTACGCGAATATTGATGCACTCAATTACAAAGAGAGACAGGGAGCTGTGAAGGATTTTAGAGGAGAAGTAGAAAAAGAAAGAAAAACAGAGAAAAAGAGGAGGAATTAATATGTAGGGCCTAACTAATTGTGGCATGAAAAAATAATTTTGAAAATTGTCATGGATGATGAGTGAAACTACTACCACAATCTAATCTAAATAATATCATTAATTGCTTGACATTCAGTCGGCAGGGTATCGGAATATTTGGTACTAAAAGATATGACAAAATTTATGACTGCTACCCCCTGTCATAACTTTTGTCATATCTTTTGCTTGAATTAAAGGATTACGCGCACTGAAAGCCGCGTGATTTTGGTGCGCGCTAAAGAGAAGAGACGAAACTTATGACAATTTTTGTGACGAAAGTTATGACATCCACCAGAATACCGATTTTGTCATATCTCTGAGATAAGATAAAATACAGAGATAAGACAATGTTCAGAATACCGCCCCTGGTATATTTGTTTTTATATCCTACTTTAATAAGTTAAACCAATAGATCTTGATAATCTAGTTCTTGTACCCGTAGTTCATCCTTTTTTAATCTGAGTCAATAAACCCACTGAACTGACTGACCTACTCTTCCTGAAGCCAAGCGCTCATCGCGCGGAACGCGTAGTAGTTCCTGCATCATAATAGTCTTTGACGTCAATGATGGACTAGTGCACTATTCCATCATTGACGTCATGGAATAGAAAATTTTCTTCAGTGGGCGTTTTATTTTCAAGGTTTTGGCAAAATTGTGAGAATATGTTTGGTCACATGATGCTATTTAAACCAATTAGCACACAGGATTTTATTTATGTAGAATATAGATAGCATTATATCCCTTTAAGATTGTTGCATTGAGAGTGTACACAAGAAGAAATGGAAAAGTTTTACTACAAAAAACGTTTGCCATGAATTAGTTCATTGTCCTTACTGATGTCATGCATAGTCCATTTTATCCCTAGGAAAAAAGTGAATTATACGCTTTTTTTACCCCATCCCCTCGATTCGCGTTTGAGCTGTGAGACACGACGCTGTAGTACTGTATAGCTGGGCTAGCTAGTATTGAACATGATGAATAGATAGATCGTATATTAAGATTTTTTTGTTTGATATTAAATTTCAAGGCATTGATGGGTACACTGTCCTAGGTTCCAAAATAATGTTGTGATGGCCTTTCTATTTTGTTGTATTTATTTTATAGCTGGCACTGCATATAGCGAGGAGGACTTCATAGCTCTAAGGTAAGTCGATTGTGCAATTATCATAGTACAGTCCTCAAGCAAATGCATGCAGCTTATTAAGATTTTTGCTGCCCATTTGATAAGATTCTGTATATTTACCAATCATGCATTGTACCTTTGATAAAATTATTTCTTGTATTTTGCTGAATACTGAGCAATTGCTCCATTTCTCCCAGAAACATGAGGCACTTTCGTCATTTTGTTGGATTCTGTTATGAAAATGTGACTAGAGTTCATGTTTTTTAGAATCTTAAACTTGGAAAGAAATGTAGGATCTTTGTCTGTGTGCAAAGAATTTTTTGTAAAGTTACACATGACTATACAAATGACTAGAACATGTTCAGCTCTTTGACACTCCCTTTCATTTCAATTCACATTAGATGTGAAGTATGTGTGGTCTTTGTTATTAATATTGTTGTTATAAGCATTTCAATGCAAAGTATTTTTTTTGCTAAAATTCAAAGCGTTTGAAGAAATTCCATGTTCAGCTCTTTGACACTCCCTTTCAATTCACATTAGATGTGAAGTATGCGTGGTCTTTGTTATTAATATTGTTGTTATGATAATAATAATAGGCATTTATATAGCGCCATCTATCTAGAAATATTCTATTCCGAGGCGCGTTGTTATTATTATTATTACCCCGGCTTTAGCTCGAGCTGCCTTGCAGCGCTCATGCATTCAAGGAATTAATCCTGCTGGGTACCCATTCACCTCACCTTGGTCAAGTGCAGCTTAACGTGGATAAATTTCTTGCTGAAGGAAATTACGCCATGGCTGGGATTCGAACCCACGACCCTGTTTCAAAGTCAGAAGACTTATCCACTGGGCCACAATGCTCCACGTTGCATTTCAATGCAAAATATTTTTTTGCCAAATTTCAAAGCATTTGAAGAAATTCCATGTTCAGCTCTTTGACACTCCTTTTCATTTCAATTCACATTAGATAAAGTTTAAGTATGCGGGGTCTCGGGGGGGGGGGGGGCACTTCCATTGACAAGTTGATACCATGGGCGACCATGGGGTCCCGAAAAGCACCCTAAACAAGTATTTTCCATATTCTGAAAATGCACCTGTTAACAAGTATTGGAAACAAAACGATACCCTTGGCAAGTATTCCCTGAATTGAACCCCTAAACAAGTATAGTGATATGTTTATTGTTATATGTCATGGATGTCGGTTTTATCTCTACCTACATGTACATAATTGGGTTTAGTACGACCCCACCTCCCACACCCCGCGCAAATCGGACTCTAAACACGTAGTGTTGAATGTTGGGGCAAAAAGTACATCCTTTATAAAACATGCGTTTTAGTCTTTTTTTTATACCCTCACAAATTTGACCCTAAACACATAGCTTTCCTAGCGAAATAGATTCCCTTTTTTCATTATTTCAATGTTTTTTTACACCCTTATTACGTTTTGTAAGTAACATGCCCTATCTTGAAAAAGACATCTCTTACGTGTTTTTTTGGTCGCGCATGGTATCCACTCGTCAATGTAAGTGGCCTCCGGCTTGGTCTTTGTTGTTGTAAGCATTTCAATGCAAAGTATTTTGTTTGCCAAAATTCAAAGTGTTTAAAGAAACGGAACCAGGGGGTGTTTCACAAAGATTTAAGTATGACTTAGGTCGCACTTAAATGTCGACGCGTACATGATATGCTACGCGCAATCTTATTGATCAATACGCAGTAGTGCGCGTCCTCTTGGCATTATCTGACCAATGCTGTCATGCCTTTTATACTGCGCGCAACTAGACATTTAAGTGCGACTCTAAGTCATACTTATAAAATCTTTGTGAAACACCCCCCAGATGATAACTGTGGCATATCGTTCAGCACAATCAGGAGCTGATCCAGCTGGATAAGATATAACAGTTTCAATGGGATGACTATTGTTTACAAACAATACTGCAAATGAAATGGTATTGTATTCTCACCTGGCTGGATCTGCCACTGAACATGATCATGTGAGGGTATTTTCTCGGATGTGCATGAATAATTTTCTAAGAATATGCAGGGACGTGTTGTTGAACGAAAGCAAATTCAAGCACAATACATTTAAAAAATCTATAGGAATAAAAAAGCATCCCAATCATTTACAAAGTATTCCACTGGGGTGTGAAATTCCCTTTGGCTTGCCGATGTAAGCCCTTCGGAGCTGACTGGCTTCTGCAGAAGTGAAATATCAGTATTTGCCCCTAGAAGCATTGTTTTGACAAATTTCTTTTTCAAATTTCAAATTATTTATAGACAACAAAAGGGAAACCCTTGTGATATTTTGATAACCACGTATAAAGTAAATTAATTGTGAAAAAAAGACAGACAATGAAACTTTTTACAAAATTGACAAATCTCAGCATTTTACTGTAATTTTCGCTGTTTTAGAGCTCACTCATTAACAAAGATGTATGATTGTGAACTTATTGGCCCGTATTCTGATAGCAGGTTTAACTTAAACTCAGGTTTAAAGTTGTGATTTAAGTATGGATAGCCAATAGTTACATAAATCACTAACGGTAGAGATATCATACTTCCGCTCATTTGGCTCTCAAATCATTCATAATTGTGTAGGAAGTATAAATAGATGATTTTTTTTCTTCACCATCGATGAATCGGGAAAGAGCACAGTAAACATTAGAAACATACAACTTGATACTTTTGGCTTTCCATACTTAAACCACAACTTTAAACCTGCTATCAGAATACAGGCCATTTTGTATGATAATTTATTCTTGTTCTTGTGTAAATCTGACTTTGATTATGGTTATTTCTTTTTGTTGATACCTCTAATGCTCACAAAATGTATTAATGCATTATTAAGAACTGGACGAGCCAAGTTAGAATCTTGACTTTATTTTGTTGCTCTGAGAAACTGTCGCCAAATGAAAATGTCTGTACTTGAAACACTTGAAAAGAATTGTTGAAAGCCTGTTTAAAATACATTATCCTATCATCTGCTCATCACGTTGGGTCAAAGCGGTTACATTCCTCCCTGGAATACGATTGTGATTGCATATTGAAGAGCTGAGGGCCTATATAAGTTTGAAACCACAGCCATGTGTTTTACTATTTTTGTTCCTTTTCAGTTATAAAGTTTCTGTGTTATCTTTTCAGCTCTGCCTTGAGGAAACATAACATCATTGTGCTTAGTGATGAGATCTATGCTGCAACAAACTTTGAATGCTGTCACAAGACGCTAGCCAAGGTGTTATGTCTAATCATTCTATTAAGATTAGTTTTTGATTAATGAAATAGTTTCTAGCCTCGTCTTGCTTTAAGAATGTTTTCTTAACTGTAAGTGTAAAGTCACTTCCTGACCAAATATATTTTGGAAATTTCCCCAGTGATATTGGCATGTTGCTACAGTTTGTATTTAGGAGGTGGTCTGTTGTATGATAGTTTTAAGTGATTGTTGTAATTCAGGGAAACTTATTGTGATGAAATTAAAAAAAAACATGAACCAAATCAAGACTCCCGAAGTTGCTATGCTATTTTTGTGTCATATTTATAAAAATATAAGTAGCCGTAATTTCTGTTTGGTGTATACTTCAAATTTGTATTAACTTTAATGTCATGTTGTTGATGGCTGCTATCACTTTAATCATGCTGGAACTTATTGATATGATTCATCCTGGAGAACGCATCTTGGTGATGTACATAGCTCTTGATATTGTCACTTTTTCTCTTGTTGGAAACTGCAGAAAGCCGAGTGGATTATGATATTCAAGATCATGTTATCTATTTTCTTTCTTACAGTATTATCCCGAAGGTACTGTTCTGTCTAGTGGAATTTCTAAATGGGCTAGTGCCGGTGGATGGCGGGTGAGTGATATGCCTTGTCCCTCTTGTACATGTTTGTCTCACCTGCATAGCAGAGTCAGACTAAAGGCGCTGCTTTTCCGACGGCGGCGGCGTCAACACCAAATCTTAACCGAAGGTTAAGTTTTTGAAAGGACAGCATAACTTTGAAAGTAAATGGACCTAGTTCATGCAACTTGGCCATAAGGTTAATCAAGTATTACTGATCATCCTGCCTTAGTTTCAGGTCATATGACCAAGGTCAAAGGCCATTTAGGGTCAATGAACTTAATACCATGTTGGGGAATCGGCATCAAAATCTTAACCTAATGTTAAGTTTTTGAAATGTCATCATATCTAAGAAAATATATGAACCTAGTTCATGAAACTTGGACATAAGGTTGATCAAGTATCACTAAAATCCTGTGTGAGTTTCAGGTCACATGATCAAGGTCAAAGGTCATGTAAGGTCAATGAACTTTCGCCAAATTGAGGGTATTTGTTGAATTAACATAACTTTGAAAGTTTATTGGTCTAGTTCATAAAACTTGGACATAAGATTAATCAAGTATCACTGAACATCCTTTGCAAATTTTAGGTCACATGACCAATGTCAAAGGTCAATGAACTTTGGCAATATGGGGGGTATCTGTTGAATTACCATAATAACTTTGAAAGTTTATGGATCTGATTCATTAAACTTCGACATAAGAGTAATTAAGTATCTTTGAAGATCTAGTCAAAGTTTCAGGTCACATGACCAATGTCAAAGGTCATTTAAGTTCATTGAACTTTGGCCATTTTAGAGGGAATTATTAGATTGCTGTCATAACTTTCAAAGTTTATAGATATAGTGTATAAAATGTGGATATAGGGGTAATCAAGTATCACTGACAAGTCTTAGGTCACATGATCAATGTAAAATGTCAATGAACGTAGTATTGTATCATTATATGAATGGTGTTTTTGTGAATAATTATTTTATAGTAGTTTTCAAAGTCAACAGTGCTACCATATTGAATCGTGTGATGCAGGTGAGACCGCCAAAGGCATTCCACTTGTTTCTCTCTCTGCTTCTTCCTCCTCTTCTCCCCACCCCCATCATCTCTACACTCCCTCGCATGATATTGATTTCACAATTCCAATAAAATTCCAACTCGCATGTTTAGTCTTCCCTGATATTTAATAGCCAATTTACTTGGACATACATGGACAACTCGCCCATTACCTATACAGTGAAACAACAGTGTATGAAACTTGTCGGAAAATATTGACATTTTAGTAAGATATATAGGGAAAGATGTTTAAAATAAACATAGAAGTTTAGTATTGGATCATTTTACAAACATATCTGAAATGGTTTGAGAGAAGGGAAATGCAATATATATAAACCTTCAAGATTCATTGGAGGATTCATAAGTTACTTACATAATACATGCGCCTGGGTCAACCAATACTTTACCTTGTTGGCCTGGCTATACCTCATTATTGTTCCCTAGCGCAGGGAAGAATAAGTATTAATCAATAGCCATACATGTGTAACCCACATTCCCCTGCTCGCATGTATTATAAAACTCACAAATTAATGGGGTGTAGATTGTTATACTTGATGTTACATTTTTAGTTCAGAGGGTATTGATGACATTACATTTTGTCTCCTTGTTTGAAAGCAAAAGAGTTCGAGTCTGATGATGCACGTTACTTTAGAAATGTAATCAATTGAGCACTCTACAGAGTGGATTTGGTGCTTTATAAGTCACATTATTATTATTTTTATTATTATTATCATCATCATCATTATCTTTTCTTAACCTTACCTTCCAGCTAGGTTACAGTATCTATCCACCAGAATTGAAGGTTTTACACAAGGCTGTACGCAGTGCTGCAAGTCACACTTATTCATGTGCCTCAGGACCTGTACAACATGCAGCTGTTTGGGTGAGTCCATGCATTTTCTCATTGAGAGGACAACTTTAATCTCATCTATATTTTGGGGGAAAGCTAGATTTGATGGTCAAATAAGTTTGTGACAATGGTAGAGGCATACATTTTAAAGTTTGCTGTCTAGAACCTTGATTTGTAAGATAATTGAGAGGTCAGTGTGCTTTTTTATATCTCAGAATCTAAGTCCCCTCCACTCACTCTCTCAATTTTGAATAAAGAATGAGTAAAAGTAGTAATAATAGTTTATTTTCTTAATGGTAATATTAACAGCAACATGCTTATTCTCCAAATAGTCATGCTAATATACCTGGGACTCACCTGACTGGGACAAAATACCATCTTGAAATCTATGAAAGCCCTATATGCAGGCGTTACTCTATCTTTTGTTGTCATTATTTTCTCATTTTACTCTTTACATATATTTTTACAAGTTGAATTTGCATTGTTCTAGTATGTTTATTTTGTGATTGGTTGAATTGAAAAGTGATATTTCTCCTGGTTGCATTGAATAAATAAATAAATTAATTTTTACTTCTCTGATAATCATCTTGATGTTTTTCCTCCTTGATTTATTTCCTAGCTCTTTCGTTTTGATGAGGAGTGTGAGAGATATGTGTATCACACATCAAAGATCCTTCAGGCTGTAGCTGCATTCTGTCACAGGTTAGAAAACTATAATACTGGCTTACTTTTACATTTTAGATTATTCTTAAATTCTTCCTTGAATTCAGAGAAAATATGTTGATTTCTTAGAAAGTTTGGCAACATAACACTATTACTTTTATTGGTCTGCTGTATTACTCATAATTGTTTTTCCATAATTGTCTGAAATTGTTATTGATAATAATGAAAAAAAATAATGATAACGATGGATGATAATGATTTACAGCACTTTTCAGCCATAAACAAGCATATAAAGTCCTCCAAAGAAATTTTGTAGTTAAATGAGACTTCTAAGGTCTTGTGTATCTTCTCACCAAATGCTGATAATCTTGTTTCCTTGATGACAATTCAAGAGACATGTGGTGTATAAAAGGGGATGAGAGGGGAGTAATACAGAAAATGTGCCATAATGCACCAATTGTGAAGGGGAAAAAAATCAGTTGTGATATAGAGGTTTTCACTTATGTGCCTTTCTGGGATTACAGAGAGTTGACATCTGTTGGAGTGAAAGCAATCATGCCAAGAGGAGGATTCTATATCTTTCCTGATTTTGAGGTGATACGTGAGGCCCTGGCAAGGAGAAACATCACAACTGGTGAAGCCATGTGCAAGGCACTGTTAGAGGAAGCAGATGTAGCTGTGAGTGCAGTAATAATAACAATATTCAAGAGACATTTTTAAAAGGTGCTATATGGATATTGAATTAGCTCATCTGGCCCCAGGCTAAGGGCCGTATGCCGTTGCGTGGCATCCGTCTTCCGTTATCTGTCGTCCGTCCACAATTTTGAAATGCTTCTTTGTCATTCAAGTCCGATTTCAATTCTGTTTGCTTTATATGATGGCACTAGGTGGGGATTCAAAACTTCTGCACAGAAATTTGAAACTCATTAAATATATGCTTATTGATGCACATCACAAAAAATGCTTTTTTGTTGACCGATTTTGATTTTTTTTTTGCTTCCTCCTGGTAGAGCTTCATGAGGTTCACCAAAGTTGTTCACAGAATTTTGAAATTTTAACTATAAAAATTTATATGCTAATAATGAATGCAAAATTGATTATGCATATTTTAAAAATTCAAATAGCTTCTTTTTTGTCTCGCCCACCAGAGGTGAAGGCGTGACTTAGGGATCAAAATGTTGTCCGTCCGTCACAAATCTAATGACACATAACTCCACAACTGTAAGTCCCTTTTCAACCAAACTTGGATGGTCGATGGACTTGGGAGATCTGCATTTTATGCTGCAGTCAGAGGTCACATGGTAAGGTCAAAGGTCAATTTCAGGTCAATGTTACGGTTTACATGCAAGACTCTTATGACACCTAACTCCATAACCATAAGTCGCTTTTCAACCAAACTTGGATGGTAGATGGACTTGGGGGACCTGAAATGTTATGCTGCAGTAGGAGGTCACATGATAAGGTCAAAGGTCATTTTCAGGTCAACGTTAAAGTTTACATGCAAGACTCTCTTATGACACCTAACTCCACAACCGTAAGTCACTTTTCAGCCAAACTTGGATGGTGGATGGACTATGGGGACCTGCATGCTATGCTGCCGTTGGAGGTCACATGATATGGTCAAAGGTCACTTTTAGGTCAACATTAAAGTTTATATGAAAGACTCTTATGACAACTAAATGCGCAACCGTAAGTCACTTTTCAACAAAATTTGGATGGTAGATGTACTTACATGTAGGCGACCTGCATCTTTTGCTGCAGTGGGAGGTCACATGGTAAGGTCAAAGGTCATTTTCAGGTCAACATTGAAGTTTACGTGCAAGCCTCTTATGTCAAGTGTTATTCCATCCCAGTCATTTCACAATGAAGTTATGATACAATTCTGTTGCCTGCCCTTGCAAATCACGATATTTATATAATATTGACTGGCCTTGAGGGAGATACCAAATATATTTCCCCAACTAGTCTCATATTGCCCCGAGTCGAAGACGAGGGCAATATGGGTCTAGTGAGGGAAATATTCTTGGTATCTCCCGAAAGTAACGCCAGTCAATATTATAATTATTACTACCTGTTCAACTCTTTCTGGTACATTAAATAAACATATTGATAGATTATATAACTAAATTGTTGGACTTACCTTGGTCAAGCCTCTAGTGTCAATTCTGCACTTTACCATTATGACGTACTTACAAGCGCCCGGATCCAGCGTTGTCTTTATTATGACGTATATTGTTGATGCGCGGATCCTTATGAAGCATATCTCTTTATACACATCCACAAATGCGCTGGGGATTGATGAGCTCGGAATACGGAAATTATGGACCGCTAATTATTGTACGTAGGTGCAGTAGGAAAATTACTCTTTTCGGGGAGGAGGGGTGTACGAATATCATGGTCACTCGTCATTCGGCTGATCACTGACCGAGCCATTGTGACGTAGTGTATGTTGAGTTAATCAGTTAGACAGACAAAATACGCGTTTATATCATGTCTCCATGAGACACATAATTGCTTTTGCCTTGTTATTTGTTAACGATTTTGATTTTTTTCTTCCTTCTGGTTCACCAAACTTCTCCACAGAATTTTGAAATTTTAACTAGAAAATTATTTATGCTAATTTATTCACATCACAAAATAATCACAAAAAATGCTTCTTTATTTGTTAACCAATTTTGATTTTTTTTCATCCATCTGGTAGAGCTACATGAATGGTCACCAAACATCCAAATATAAGTTTGAAATTTTGACTAGATAACTTCATGCCAATTTATTCATAAATCACAAAAAATGCTTTTTCTCCTTCATTTGTTGATCAATTTCAATTTTGTATGCTTTACATGAAAGCTCTAGGTGGGGATACAAAATTCTACACAGAATTTTGAAACTCATTAGATATGCTAATTAATGCATATATTTCAAAACTCACAAATTATGCTTATTTCATTGAAATGACATTTTGAAGTTTTTCCTACTTTCACAAAACAGTTACACATTCCGGTTGGTATGCAAATGAGACTGATGACGTTGTCCACTCACTATTTTTTTTTTATTATATGAAATATTCTAATTTTCTCCTCATTGTCAAGTGAAACAATGAGTAATTCCTCCCTGAACATGTGGAAATAGCATTGTTTAATACTAGATTGTTCAGTCAAGTTGGTCCTTATTGTCAAATCTGTAAAAAAATAAATATTGTATAATTCAAACAATAAAAAAAAAAAAAAGTGAGTGAGGAACATAGACTGTCTCATTTGTATGTCAAAGATTTATGCATATTACTGATTTGTGAAAAATAAGCGAAACTTTAGAATGTCATAACTTTCTTATTTTACATTAGGCTACTAGTAGTTTGATTTTATATTTATTCAAATCAACCTTTTTCTGTGATGGATTAGGCCTTTAAGGGAACTAACGCATCGAATGGGAATTGAACCTGGGTTACCTGACTTGAAACCTCTGCTCTTCTGACTGATCTGTCACTGAGCTAGCACACCTCATTTCAATCTTGACCAAGTGAGGGAGCCATTGCTTAAATAATTAAATGAAGTAAAGCATATTACTTCTACTCTACCCTGTTGACAGGATTGCTATTAAAGTATTAACTATTCTCTAATCTTTCTTTGTTATAGATTATTGGTAAAATTTTTGTATTCACAACATTTAAAGAATATATTTGACAAACCAGTTTGTGTTGCATAGTATGATGAGACTACAATGATCAATTTTTCCATTCTAGTTAAGGAACAGGATCAGTTTTGGCAGTTCATGACCCAAGCCAGCCTTTGCAGGTGTGGCATAATGATGTTAAGATTGCAATAGTGCAACATTCGAATTTTAGATGTATATATATATATCATTCAACTTTAATTAATGACCTCTCTACAAGCAAATTTCTTAAACTGTAATCTTTCTCTCGTAGGTTATGTCTGGTGGTCCAGCCTTCCTTCGTCCTGATGATGAGTTCACTGTGCGCCTCTGCTACATCAACTTTGATGGTGCCTTTGCTCTTAAGGCTAGTCAACAACATTCTGATGAACCAATCACAGATGACTTCTTAAATCTGTATTGCAAACCTGTTGTTGAAGGCATCCTGGTAAGTTTGGGTCTCAATTTGCTGTAAAGACAAACAACAATCATTTTTAAAAGCTAGCTAAATTTTTTTATAGATAGTTATTGCAATATTTGCGAAAATTTTTTTTATTGACAATAGGCATTACAAAATGGCAATTGTATGTTGCAAGTGTTTATGCCTGGTTTCACATGGATATTAGATCAAATTTCAATATTTTAGGATGAGGCAAATTTCTTTAGGGCATAATTCATTAATTACCTTACAAATAGTGTATTTTATAAAGGGGCATCCAAAATTTCAAGGCCCATAATAAGGGCATTGAAGCAAGTTAAATGGGCATTCACAGCTTTTGGTGGTTATTATGGCCTTGAATACTTCTATTGCATTTTCAAAGGGTATGATGCAAAGTCAACACTAATGCAAGTTAGACTACCTGGGACACTCCACTTGTTTAGAGAGCATTGTTTCCTTTTTTTATGATTCAATTGTTCTGATGTTGAATGCCTGGTGGTTCTTGTCAATGAGAAAAGCTATCATTTCATCCATAAAAAATAACAAAACACTATAATTCCTCAGCTTTGCTTTGGGAATCCAAACCATCACCAAGGAAATGATAGTTTTGTCCCTTCACTTTTACCAATGGTAATTATTTATTTACTATTACAGTGAGTGATTGTGGTGGGGATGTTCATTAAAGGAGTATTTTATGTTATGAAATAGTCAAATGGAATATCTGTTCTAAGTCATTTTCAGTTTGATGTTGAATGTAAATAAAGTCACCTTCTGGTTTCAGTGTACTGGATGAGACCAGCCATTACATGTACTTCCTCTGTGGTAATAATGTAAATAATGTATCTTTCCCCGGCTTTGTGATTAATTCAAAGTAAGCTGATTTCATCTTTTTAATTTTTGTTTCATTTTCAATCAGGCCATTAAGAACTGGGTTCAGAAGCAACTTGAGAGTGGCAAGTAGTGTAGACTCAATGTCATGTGATTTTTATTCAAGTTTATCATAGCAGGTTAATGATGATTACAAACAAATGCTCCAATCACCTGTAAATATTATGTGTGATTGGAGTGCTTGATTACTCTAATATTATATCTTCTGTCATATTTTTGTTATAGTTACCTACATACATGTAGATACCTTATGAAGTCTGACTGCAGGCATATAATGCATATATTTAGTTCTAGAGTTACTCTCTTTCAGAAGGCTGGTGTATCTTGATTGAAATTTAGAATTAAAAAAATGTAGAAATATTTTTGTATCATGATATTTTGTTTAAAAGCCATCAAAATATGTATATCTATCATATATCTTAAAAGGTCAAGAAAAGTATACAAGGAGGTGGGAACTTTCCACATATATGTCACAACTTTTCTTCTTTATTTTATATTTTCATCACTCTCATCAAAGAAGTTCAGTAACTTTGATCTTACATATTATCAAAAGGACTCAATAGATTTTAACAAGAAAATTAATTTGAATATTTGCAACTTTAATTAATGCAATCGATTAGAAAAAATGTGAATTTTGTATTATTGGCTCATCGATTTGGAAACACAGCCATAATCACTTTTCCATAAAATGAGGCAAACTTTAAAATGTGATTTTTAAATCCTTTTTGTGCCGAGTGATATTTCAATATTATCAAAATTATGCAATATTGGATAATAGTTTGATGATTATGAAAAGTTGATCACTATTTAATGACCAAAATGGTGTTCTGTGTTATTTTAAACCAATTTAATATTGGTTCCCAAATGCCTGCATTTCATGGAAAGCACTGATTAAAGCCTTACTTTCATTTCCTCTCTTCCCTGCTCTCATGGAATTTGAGCTCATAATGAAATATATGATGAATTTTCAGACTCTGATATATATCGTGTTATGGGCAATATTTTGCTCGCAATAATTGACTAACATCAAAATCAACCAGCACTAATCTTATTTTAACTCATCTTATAACTCATTGTATCAAACATTTTTCTCATTCTTTTTAAGTTTTACTTAACTTGTATATAATGACTAGTACCTCTTAAAGGAAAACCTTATAAAATCAGTTTTATGTGTATCTCTAATCTTAAGTTCCTCTGCCTCTTGGTAAAACTAGATTTGTGGATGTTTATACCAGGAACAAGTAGACCTACTTATCTCATTCCACCTACATGTATATGCAGTGGCACTTGTAACCTTCTATGCTGTACTATTCTCTGAAGAAAATCCAATGCCAGTAAAAGGAATCAAATTTAATTGATGTCTTACATGGTGTATTTTTGTTAAATCATGTAATAAAGTTATTGTAGAATTACTACCTCTATGAGGTGAGCAACCCAAATAAGTGGGACATTTCACCCCTTTCTACAATAATCTTTCAAAAACTTTACCTTGTAACAAAGCCAAATTTTTCATAAATATTGTAGTTAAGATTTACCACCTAAAGGACAAGTCTACCCAACAAAAATTTGATTTGAATAAAAAGAGAAAAATCCAACAAGCAAAACATTGAAAATTTCATAAAAATCGGATGTAAAATAAGAAAGTTATGACAGTTTAAAGTTTCACAAAACATTTATATGTACATCCTGGTCAGTATGCAAATGAGGGGACTGATGACATCACTCACCATTTCTTTTGTATTTTATTGTATGAAATATGGAATATTCTAATTTTCTCATCATTGTCCTGTGAAAAAGAGTTTTATTCCTCCCTGAAAATGTGGCATTACCATTGTTATAACATTTTATGGTTCAGTTAATTTGGTCCTTGATGTCAAATTGGTAAAAATTGAAATATTGTATAATTCTAACAATAAAAAAACAAAAGAAATAGTGAGTGATGGACATCATCAACTCTCTAATTTGCATACCACTGAGTTGTGCATATAACTGTTTTGTGAAAAATAAGCGAAACTTTACATCCAATTTTGATCAAATTTTCAGCATTATGCTTGTTTGATTTTTCTCTATTTATTCAAATCAACATTTTTCTCGGGTGGACTTGACCTTTAAGTTTTCATGCAGGTCTCATTACGAATTCATGTTGGGGTTATGACAACGGGAGTGAGGGGGCTTTCACAATCGCTCTTGCGATCATTTGCGTTCATTTGGTCACAATATATGTTGCACACGGTTTTAAGCAGTCGCACCACCAATTGTGAGAGGGGCTTAAGCTGGTACACCCATAGAAATACATTAAAAAAAACCCAGATGAACAAAGATGGAGCAATCATTGCATTACTGTTCCAGTTTACCACAAATGTTCAAATTTCTACTGTGTGAGTAACAAATGAAACGTTTACACCCCACAAACCCCCAATTTAAGGAAACATCATTATTTTATATGGCCTTAAAGAGTATGATCTCCCAAATAATTTGATACCATATTTATGTGGTATGTGTTAACTCTTAACAGAATCCAGATGCCATTGATGTCATAATCCTACAAGGGTTGCATTAAATCCCTTTCAAAATACTTTTTCAGTAATTTACATTGTAATTGTCTAATGAACACTTTTTTCAGCATCAATTCTCAAGTTAATTTCATTGAAAAGGGATTAGCAAATAAGTTTACTAACTCATGTAGGATTACGACATCACTGACATCCTGAGTCATTCTTTGCAGTCTTTCTGTGGCACAAGTCAAAATTATACCACTGCAAACAATACCTGCTGATTATCCAAGCATGAACACATACCACATGCAAATGGTATCTAATTATTTAGGAGATGATATTCTTTCCAGCCATATACAATGATTATGCATTCATGATATATTTTTTTCTTAAATTGGGGATTTTTGAGGTGTCAAGAAATGTCATAACTTGTCATCATATGTACCTAGTTCATGAAACGTGGGGACATCAGGGTTACCAGGTAGTAATTAACATTCTACCTGAGTTGCAGGTCACATGACCAATGTCAAAGGTCATTTAGGGTCAATGAACTTAGACCATGTTGGTGGAATCAGTATCAAAATCCTTACCAAGGTTAAGTTTTGGAAATGTTGTCATAACTTAGTATGTGGATGTAGTTCATGAAACTTAGACATAAGGTAAATCAAGTATTACTGAACATCCTGCCTGAGTTTCATGTCACATGACCAAGGTCAAAGGTCATTTAAGGTCAATGAACCTCGGCCATGTGGGTATTTGTTGAATTACCATATCTCTGTAAGTATTGGTCTAGTTTATAAAACCTGGACATAAGAGTAATCAAGTATCACTGAACATCCTGGGTGAGTTCCAGGTCACATGACCAAGGTCAAAACACAATTAACTTTGGCCATGTTAGGGGTATTTGTTTAATAACCATCATAGCTCTGAAAGTTTATGGATCTAGTTCATAAAACTTGGACATAAGAGTAATGAATTAAGTATCACTGAACATCTCATGTGAGTTTCAGGTCACATGACCAAAGTCAAAGTTCATTTAAGGTCAATGTACTTTATCCATTTTGGAGGTAATTATTAGATTGCTTTTATAACTTCAAATTTTATAGATATAGTTTATAAAATGTGGATATAGGGGTAATCAGTATCACTTACAAGTCTTAGGTCGCATGATCAAGGTCAAATGTCATTTATTGTCAATGAACATAGTATTGTATCATCATATGAATGGTGTTTTTGTGAATGATTATTTTATAGTAGTTTTCACCACTACTGCTATACTGAAACGTGTGATAAAGGTGAGACTGCCAGAGGCACTCCTCTTGTCATATAGAGAAGCAAATAAAAAAAACTTTATCTCAAGGAAAATGTGATATAGGCCTACTTAGTACTCAGATAATTGGATTGTTATGCAGTATCCTACCAAACTCTGCATCCCACTTCAACCCAGCCTCCCTTGATTTTACCCATTGACATCTAACTTCTGTACTAATTCCAATATGTTTTGTAGAGGGACCACCTCTTTTCAGTATCTAATGTCTTAAAGTGTTTATTGAAGTAGGCTTTAGCAATAACATATTTGGTGCATCATCAGTACTATTTCAAGTTATTTACTCTTATTTTGTGTGAATGATAATGACAAATGATTTTTATTATAATGTGTATTTGTGATCAAATATATTTTTATATGAAATTAGATTATTTCAATATTTAGTTTGATGTTTAAAATTACATAATGATTATGTGGACCAAATGGCATCTAAGTATTCATGTGTGTTATTGAGGAACGTTAAAAAATTGTGATATTTTTAATAGTGCTTAGATGTTTATTAGAAATAATTACATATGTATAATATGTATTCTTATATCTTAAATTTTTTCCATATCTTTCTATTTTTTCAAAGTTCTGCAGGATGGCCAAGGGCATGAATATTACAGATTTTACAGATGAAATAAGAATTTTCACTACACATTTATATATTTACCAACAGACATAACTCACAAAATCAAATGCAGGTCTTGAATGTGCACTTTTGAATGGGTGAAATGCAAGTTATGTTTGATTTTTGTGAGTGAAATTTCAATGCAACTCTATGTGAAATGAGCTCTTGGAGCAACTCTGTGTTTTGTCTTAGTTCATGAAAAAATCATTGCCATACAATTTACTTTAAAAAGCAATTATTTCTTCAACAGTATATTACTATTATGTCATTGACAGTAGGATAAAATAAAAATATATGTATTCTTATAGAAATCTAGAAAAAAAAGTGTTTCTGTAATATTTTATTTGTGGTCTGTTTGCAAATATGTTTCTAAATTCTCATGCAGGTACAGGGGGCAATTTTTTGCCTTATGCATATGTTGGAATAATCCTGATTGCTCCCAAATTGTTCCTGGGCATAAAATGGAGTAGAGCAGTTGACCACTCCTCCCTTAACAAACAGAGAAATCCATTTCCTTTCCGTGGAAAGGATATGAAATTGTGCTATTAAATATAAACTTTGTTTTCTAACTATTGCATGTCTTCATATGTTATTTTGGGAAATAAGCATTAAATTGTTATGTTTCTCTCTCTATCCCTCTCTATCTCTGTTTTAATCAATCTTGAGTACAATGCATATTTGAAGTGAATATAGATGTCACTCTTCACACTACATGCAATTTGACATTTATTTTGATAATGATTTATGATGTCATGTATTGTGACTTTAACAATGGGTATTAAAGGCATTCAAATCTGTTGACTTAAATTGCATGTGGAAATCTTTGTTGAAACTCCATGATTTGGGGAAACAAAGGGCATGTGTAATGTAGATTTTTCTTTCAGGATTAGTCATCCTTCACTCTTTAAGAAGGGATCATCCTTTATGTTTGCCAACTCTGTCTCCTAATAGTTTGCTCTACTGACTTGAAAAAAATACACTGCTCCTTTGTGGACACAAGCTTTCTGAGAAAAGTCATACTGAACAACCGAGATATAATGTTATTGTAATTTATTATTTTTAAGCTGGTCTAGTAGAACAATATGACTATCAAAGACGAGCATATGACATGGGGGGGAGGCCGTCAAATGTATTGCTGTACACATGCATGGCCAAATCATTTGTAAACACCCCCTAAAAGAGTTCTCCGCTGTGTGCAAAATAACCCCTCAACAAGTTTTTCCCGGCTTTATTTACACATTTTAGCCCCTAAACAAGTTGTCGCCAGAATATGACCCCGGGGAATAAGCTTTGGGGAAAAAAAACATGCCTTAAACACGTTTGGCTAGTCTTTGAAAAAAAACCTTTGGAAAATAAACATACCTTAAATATGTTTGACCCTGCGATTGACCATATTGACCAGTCTTTGAAAACTACCACTTGTTTTGAAAATCAGTGTTTTTTGATACCCATAAAGAGTCCAAAATTGATAAAAACACCCCTTTATTAACGCATTTTAGATCACGCATGTGTATAGCAATATATTTGACTGGCCCCTCCAGGATGACATCACAATATAAATCTAGCTATTAAAAGTCCCTGGATTTATATTGATTGATTGTATTTACTTACACCTTTGATACTATCTATTTATCCTTGTGTGGCACTTTTATTCCCCATAGATTTCTGAAGTGATGAAAGGGGAATAAAAAGGAAAGGAAAAACATTATGGAAGAGTTGCCTTTGACTACTAATTCTTGTATTTCCCTTCTTCGTTTTCATAAAGAAACGCTTTTAAGTTGCATTTGGATAATGTTCCTCATTAATAACCCTTGTCTGTCTGTCTGTCTGTCTATTTACATGTATCTATCTATTTATCTATCTATCAATTTCTCTATCTACCCATTCCTCTGTCTTTTTTCTGCCTGTTTATATCTATCTATAGGTTGATTTATGTGTATATTACTTTGTCCACCCATTTATTTATTCATCTGTAGGTCTTTGTATCTATAGGAATTTAGGTTCATCTATTCATTATTGATTCAAAATTCTTTTCATTTCCCTGTTATTTCAAGTAATTACTCATAAGAGACTTACCCCCACCCCCCCCCCCCCCTGAAAACGTTAGAGCCACCATATTCTGTTATGCATTTGCAATTATTCACTGTTTTTACAACATCCAGCTGAAGTGTGAAGACAAATAATGGAGGGAATTCCCCATTAGATCATATTTTCGTGTATCAATTGCAATTTGGAGACAATTTGTCCTTTGTCGGAGCTTAATATAATGGACAAACTAAACGTAAACACACAAAAACCTTCCACCTAAATCAAAATTTTAGCTTTTAGATGGCAGGGTTTTTGTGTGTTAGGTTTAGTTCGTCCATAAAAATAAAACAGCACAGTTTTTCAACTGAAAGGTTTGGAGCAAATGACTTGCAAGTATTCCTCCATTATATAACTAAGGAGTATAAAAATAAAAATCAATATTATTAATACTGTTGATTTAAGCATTTTGGCTGGATTTGGACAATGGTGTTCATTCATTATGTGTTATTCAAGTTAACTTTTGTATTTATCGTTCGGCATCAATGTCTGTTTTATTTATTTCAATATATTTAACCAGGGTAGCCCACTCAGCAATAAACTGGTCTCCCGTGGGGGCCTTGAATACATGATTAAAACAAGTATAAAAACATTTGAAATAAATACATATGAAATATATGTAGAAATATTATAAATAACTTAACTCATATCATAACAGAAAACAAACAACCGGAATCGTTAAAAGCATGATACTCATTAACAAAATTACACACAAAGCAATACATATAAATAAAATAAAGTATAACCTTGGCAATGAATGTAAAAGTGTGACTCTTTTTTAAAAGAACCCAAAATGATAAAGTTACATGTATGTTGCTACAGAGGATGGAGGACTTTTGGGGGTAGTCTGTAAGCACAGACTAAATATTTGACACCTTATCTTTGATACTAATGATCTGTACGTTGTTGTGCGATTTGCGCTACCGTTTTTATATGATTTTGGCGAATAATTGACGAATAATGAGTCAGAAAAGGAACAGTAATGTTTTCATTTATACATTTGTTTTTGTTTTCCTTACAATATGCTTACATCTTGCTTGTTTCAAGTGTGTTTGTATAATTGTAAAAAAAAAGAGTGGGTAAAGGGCATTTTTTGTGTGTGTGTGTTTTGTTTTAGGCGTAGACAGTGCAGCGGACAATGCATTTTACAATACACAATCCTAACTCCGGGCCCACTAAAGGTGTCTTTTGACCCCTGTTGACTTTGGTGTCCGACTCGCCCCCCCCCCCCCCCCCCTCCTCAACCACTCTTTTTTTCCTTTCCTTGTGACCCATCATTTTCCATGGGTATTTAATGTACTACAGTCTTCTCTCTCTAACAAACACCCCAATAATCAATAAAAGACTCGCTTCTTCTTTCACAAAGGCATCCTTCAGGTATCCACGCATAGTCACAGTATTTCTGTATATACACACAGCCGTTGAACAAATACAACGTCGACTGACAGAGATCCCTTTTCCTTCTTTTTATTTGGTGTAGAGAACAAAGAGGTATTCTTTTCTTATTTTCATATGAGAGCAAGATACATAGACTCATACTGTGTGTTAGACCTGCCTGTCTACACCACAAGGACAGGAGGTCCACCATGAAAATTCTTTCGTTTTGATAGAAGTGGTAAATAAGATGAACAGATCAATGGAAGTTTTGTGCTTAGTCTAACTTAAACCAAAAAATATTTTTTCTAAAGAAAGGGAACATGATGTTGGTTATTATTTTCCCATGTTAGATAATATCAAGGTTTGATTGAGAAAGTTTTGTATGCAGTTAATTATATATATATATATATATTATGAATTTCAGAATATTTTCACACTTTACCAAATAAATCCATTACCCCTCTCTTTTTCCCATTTTTGTCTCACCTGCGAAGCAGAGTGAGACTATAGGCGCCGCTTTTCCGACGGCGACGGCGGCGTCAACATCAAATCTTAACCTGAGGTTAAGTTTTTGAAATGACGTCATAACTTAGAAAGTATATGGACCTAGTTCATCCTATTAGAGTTTCATGTCACATGACCAAGGTCAAAGGTCATTTAGGGTCAATGAACTTAGACCATGTTGGAGGAATCAACATCGAAATCTTAACCTGAGGTTAAGTTTTTGAAATGTCATCATAACTTAGAAAATATATGGACCTAGTTCATGAAACTTGGACATAAGGTTAATCAAGTATCACTGAACATCCTGCATGAGTTTCACGTCACATGACCAAGGTCAAAGGTCATTTAGGGTCAATGAACTTTGGCCGAATTGGGGATATCTGTTGAATTCCCATCATAACTTCGAAAGTTTATGGATCTGATTCATGAAACTTGGATATAATAGCATTCAAGCATCACTGAACATTTTGTGCAAGTTTCAGGTCTCATGATTAAGGTCAAAGGTCATTTAGGATCAATGAACTTTGGCCGAATCGGGGGTATCTGTTGAATTACCATCATAACTTTGAAAGTTTATTGGTCTAGTTCATTAAACTTGGACATTAGAGTAATCAGGTATCACTGAACATCCTGTGCGCGTTTCAGGTCACATGACCAAGGTCAAAGGTCAATGAACTTTGGCCGAATTGGGTGTATCTGTTGAATTACCATCATAATAATAATAATAATAATAATAATACTCAACATTTGTAACGCGCTTTTCCCAAATGGCCCAAAGCGCTCACAATTTCAATTAACATATAAAAGATACAAACGAAAATCAGAATGACATATTAAATAAGGCAATTGCTTAGAACAAGAGAGTTTTGAGTGACTTCTTAAAAGACTTGATTGTTGGGGATTGTCTTATTGCAAGAGGGAGCTTGTTCCATTCCATTGAGGATGCAACAGTGAATGTTCTATCTCCAGTCTGTTTTCTTTTTGTTGGATATGTTAATTTAAGTGGGTCTTCAGAGGATCTAGTTCTTCTACCTGGGACATAAATTTCTAAACAATCAGATAAGTATTTTGGGGCTTGGTTATAGAGTGATTTGTATACAAGGAGTAGTAACTTGAAAATAACACGTTGTCTAATCGGGAGCCAGTGTAAATTATTTAACAGGGGTTCAGGAGGTGTGTCACGACGGACTTCAAAAATAATACGGGCAGCCCAATTCTGGAGGTGCTGGAGACGATTAATGTGAGACAATGGTATTGAAGACAGAAGGCCATTACAAAAATCAAGACGAGAAAGGATAAGGGAGCGTATGGCATGGTTAGCAGTTGACTGATCAATAAACCTACGAATTCTCGTTATGTTCCTCAAATGATATGTGACAATACAACATACAGTGGAAATATGATCATTCATAGTCATATGTTTATCAAAATATACTCCTAGGTTCTTAATTTTTTCCGAAGGAGTAATGCGAAGATCACCAATTTCAAGTTGAATATCAGGTAATTTCTTCAAATTGTGTGGAGAGGTAGCTATGAAAAATTCAGTTTTTGTGTCGTTCAGCTTTAATTTGTTTACGGTCATCCACTGTTTGATGTCAAGTATGCATCTCTGCAGTTTATCAAGGGCATTTTCAAGATCTCCTGCAGTTTTAGGGTCAAAAGATATGTATAACTGAGTATCATCTGCGTAGAGATGATAATTAATAGCATGATGTCTTGCTATGTCTCCCACCGGAAGTGTATATACAGAATAACCTACAGGTCCAATAACCGAGCCTTGTGGTAGTCCAAAGTTAGACATTTGGGGTTCGGATAATTCACCCGATATTTCAACTTGAGAGGACCAACCACTTAGATATGACTTAAACCAGGTCAAAGCAACAGATCTGACTCCAATTCTACTGGACAAGCGTGATAAACTTTGAAAGTTTATGGATCTGATTCATGAAACTTGTACATGGGAGTAATCAAGTATCACTGAACATCCTGTTTGAGTTTCAGGTCACGTGATCAAGGTCAAAGGTCATGTAAGGTCAATGAACTTTGGCCATGTTGGGGCTTTTTGTTGAATAACCATCATATCTCTGTAAGTTTATAGGTCTAGTTCATAAAAAGTGGACATAAGAGTAACCATGTATCACTGAACATCTTATGCGAGTTAGAGTAGTATTCTAAGTCAGCACTGCTGCTATATTGAACCGCGTGATGCAGGTGAGACTGCCAGAGGCATTCCACTTGTCTTACTATACGCCCCCCCCCCTCTCTTTCTCACATTCTCATTCATGATTATGATGTGCAATTATGTATGGCCAAATAGTATGAGAAATATTAGTAGTATAGTAGTACTAGTAGTTTCTGTTGTTGTTTTTTTCAGTAGCAGTAGTAGTAGTACATAGTAGTAGTAGTAGTAGTAGTAGTAGTAGAAGTAGAAGTAGTAGTAGTAGTAGTAGTAGTAGTAGTTATAGTAGAAGTAGTAGTAGTAGTAATAGTAATAGTAGTAGAAGTAGTAGTAGTTATAGTAGAAGTAGTAGTAGTAGTAGTAGTAGTAGTAGTAGTAGTAGTAGTAGTAGTAGTAGTAGAAGTAGTAGTAGTAGTAGTAGTAGTAGTAGTAGTAGTAGTAGTAGTAGTAGTAGTAGTAGTAGTAGTAGTAGTAGTAGTAGTAGTAGTAGTAGTAGTAGTAGTAGTAGTAGTAGTAGTAGTAGTAGTAGTAGTAGTAGTAGTAGTAGTAGTAGTAGTAGTAGTAGTAGTAGTAGTAGTAGTAGAAGTATAGTAGTAGCAACAGCAGCAGTAGTAGTAGTAGTAGTAGTATAGTAATAGTAGTAGTAGTTAGTAGTAGTAGTAGTAGTAGTAGTAGTAGTAGTAGTAGTAGTAGTAGTATAGTAGTAGTAGTAGTAGTAGTAGATAGATATAAATATTAGAGCCATGATTTTAGAATAAGTATGGGAGCAGCAAAAAAAAAGCTTTAAAATTGGCAATTTTCCCCATAAATTTATCGAGCAAGATCAAAAACAAAATGCAACCCCCGAAAGGTAGCCAGTCAAAATGTACCTTCACTCTCTCGTTCTATAAAGAGAATATTTGGCCCCACTCCCGTTTTCCGCGCCTGAGTAAGTTGTTATACAAAGCTTTAGGCAAAGACTTGGAATCACAGTTTTCTTCGGGAAATTTATTTCCTATGAAAAGTTTACACAATCATAATTTCATCAAACCTATGTTTTCATAAAGCCTTGACTAAAATGTTCTTTAAACTTTAACATTCAACATTAAAAATTGTTCTACCTCCTAAAACGAAAAATGAAGTACAACCTTTTAACCACCGTGGTAGTTTGACCGGATCTAAATTTATGTATACAGCTGGAACTATACAGTGCGTATCAAAAAAAGTTTACACTTAGAAAAAATCCTGTAAAATTATACATTTGCAATATCCTGAAGATTTTTGCACATATTAACATTGCTATTATACAGATCCATTTAAGCAAATGAAGATTTAACTGGCGAAAAATATTTCCGCTTGAGTGAGCACCACTTACTTTTGAAAAGTTAGTGAAAAATGATTTGCGCAGAACTTTGAAATAGTTGTGCGAATAAAAGTAGACCATAATCATGAAGAACACGTTGAATTTAGCTAGTAAAAATGATTTGAAGATATCTTATCTTTTTAACTTGTTTCCTTGCCCAAAACAGTTCGAAGAGTGCATTGCACCCCACCCCATTCCCCCCACACACCGAGGCCATCGTGACGATATTTGCTTTACACTGAGCTGTGATTTACATAAAATGGCCTAGGTTTGATTTTTATTTTGTTAATCATTGTCAAGCTTGGAAAAGGAGTGGAGAAATAATCATTAAATAAAAAATGAAATGTAAACCCAATTTAAATGATAAAAACTTAGTGAAAAGTGCTGGAGATGTCTGATATAAACTTTTTTTCAGATTTAGTTATGTCCTCAGATCCAGCTGGCACAAAAAGGGTAAATGTTGGGCTTACAGGTGTTGAAATTTCAATTTAGGTGGCAAAATTGTTACAAAATGCTTGAATGTATCTGTTTTCTATCAAGGGAAATGTATGAGAAATGTTTCGCCAGGTAAATTTGATTTTGCCCTTTTCCCTTGACACAGCGTGAAAATGAGCATTTCTGCGCAAACAGATTTCTGCGAGCTTTACAAAAATGGACAGTGCTCACTCAAGTGTAACATTCTGTCAAAACTTTTACTTTCATTGGATAGATGAGACCTAAACCCAAGATTATATGTGAAAAAAATTACCCACATGCTGTATATTTTTTAATTCCCGGGGCTTTTTCAAAGTGTAAACTTTTTTTATACGCACTGTATATAGCTAGCATTTTTGGTTTGTAGATGGTTTATGCTCTATCAGTTTTAAAGTGTAATGTCAGTAGGGAATTCTGACATCAAAATGTTGTGATTTATACACCTTACCAGTACGTGGTATTTACTTATTGCTCACAATTGGGTTTAAGCAGGTAAAAATGAGAGAAACCAATAATGTTTACCCAGCATGAAACTTGAATCGAATGGTATCAGATTCATAAACAAAGTAGATTTGGAGACTTAGTTTACTTTATTCCACATTAAAAGAGAATAATACTTCATGATTTTTTGTTATTTGAGAGCAATATAACTTGCCTATTAACGATTCACATTTTTATCTAATTATTGTCCAACTTTATCGGGTTAAAACTCACATTTTTACCGATTTAGCTCTTCGCCCGCATATTTTTTTAATTATTGTTCTGCAGAAAAATATTTCACAGATCCATTGGAGTGATAACAAAAACTTATTTGAAATATAATAACAGGATGTACTTTCCGACTCATTAAAGTGATAGAAATAGCATAAGCGAAAAAACAGAAAGAAGATCATACAAAATAATCATTATTCAAGCCTTAAGTTGATAAGGTAAAATTAACGAAAAAAATATTTTCAAGGTTTTGGTGACGAATGAAATGGCATCGTACAGAGCTAACTATAAATTACTGGACCGCGTTATATTTGCTCGGTTATGGTTGAATCATTCCCATAATTGAAAAGAACATTTTCCAGCATAGGTGAACAAACAAAGGTAAAGTTTAGAATTACATTAGTTTCGGGATGTTTTTGTTTGTTAACCACAAGGGAGATTTGGATTTCATCTAGACCAAATTTTTGCCTGTTATAAACAGCGAATAATAATGATAATCATAATTATTCCCCTTGAAGAGACAACGCTTTTCCACAGTTGAATTTGGAAGAAAACAGTCAGTAAACGAGAATCACACTGCATGTGTGGGGGTGTGTGCTAAGTTAAACTTTTTAACAATTCAAATGCTTTGAAAAATTATCAAAATAACACTGACCAGCAGTTTATTAAAATCCCATGATAATACAAGAGCTTGTAATAACACTTAACTGAAAATGAGTTTTCTATTTAAACACTGATATTTTAATTTTGTAGATATTTCAATTCATTCAATATCAAATGGAAACAAAGTGTAATACTCTACATCATTTGCATCAAGTATGTGAAGCAATGGTTGTGACCGTATTGTAAGCAGCGGAGGGGGCAAATATTCACATAAAATGTGTACATTTACTTTACATAATGTTAAACGCCCCCGCGATCTGCACATTTCCTTGCTGTGACATATTTTTAAACGGTGCAATAAAATGTGATTTGAATCTTTGTCTCACTGTTGGCAAAGTTTTTCGGTATGCTTTTTTTTCTGCGGGTGTTCACTAATGACTGATATCAAACGGTCAACACTTATTAAGTGAACACTTTTCAACATTTATCCATCATGCTCCTCCTTCACTTTAGCTAATCCAATAGAGATATGATTGTATTTTGATTAGGTGAACATGAGCGACAAAAGACAAATCATCTTAACTGTCTGTTCAAATACAACTAACTGCTATTCTATTTCTTAATTATTTACATTTTAAGAGATCGTTCTGATTTTCAGCAGTCATATCATCTTGATTTCAGAAAGCAGTGCTTTCAAAGCACTAGAAGTGATAATCTCGGATTAGTCTGGTTTTAGTCATACTTGAGCCTGTGTTTCAAATCTCTTCGTAAGTTCATTGATGCTCGGTCGCTTCCTAACTTCCTTCATCTTTCCCGATCTCGAGACGCTGAGATGTCGCTTTACATGTACTTTCCTCGTCGGCTCCTTCGAAGATCCCTGCTCGCTGAAAGATGCAGACCTGGTAACATGGTTATTATTCTGAGGTTGGTCAGAGCTCAGCTCGACCTGGACCTTCCCTGGCCTGGTTTTAGACGTCTTTGACTTTTCGCTTCGTAAGAAAGCGAAGATGCCCCGCCTCCTCTTGGTAGGCGCTTGTGATTCCATGGTGCTGGCCCCATCATTGCTATCTTCGGGTTTCCCGGCTGAAGTTTTACTTGACTTGTCCTTTGCCATTCCGAATATTGATATTGCACACAATCACATGTACGGTAATGTATAAAATTCCTCGAAACTAATTTAAAATCTTTCAGGATTATTATGTTCAAAATGAAAATTCTGCTTTTATACGAAATACCAGGCACCAGGAGTTTAGTTCCATTATATTCATAGTTATTAAAATATTGTTGTTGGTGCTTGCCAATGTCATTCGTCAACAAATTCACATTATTACATCGATTCCCGCTTTCACTGTATCAGAATCATCTTGGATATCTCTCGGAAAGAATTATCCCAAACAATGTTATTGTATTGAAATCAAGTTGGTACAGGGGTCTATGCAGTTTTGGTTTGAGGGGGTCGTCATTAGACAATGGTGCACTGCTGAATTACCCCCACCCTATAGACGCTCCCAGAAAGCTGAAAAGGGGGCCAAGATCAATAGTTTCTGCCTGTTCCCACGATGTGCTTTCCTGCATAGATACTCGTGCTTCCAAACAAATCGACAATTCCCTTCCAATTATTCCTCGAAAGTTCCAAAACTGGTCCTTTTCTGGTACAAAATGCAACAACGTCCTCTGAGCAGTCCACCAGAAATCTTGAGAATGTGTTGTTGATGGTGAGAAACTGAAAAGCCAGATAGAAAGCCCGTGGGAACGGTTCACAAGATCTGCTACTGAGGGTGTGAGTCGGTCTCTGTGTGGAAGTTTCGCCTTTATTGATGCATCATCCTGTGAATAAGTTTGCACTTTTCAATGCCACCGACACACCCGAATGCTCCTCTAAAGACCAACCTTTTACAGGACAATAAAGGCCTGGAATACTGTGGTTAGAAAATGAGGTCGGGATACATGGTTATTACACGTTCCGATGAAGAGGGTTCATCGATTGCTTCAATTCAGATGGATTGGATGACTAATTTTGTATTGCAGGAGTAATTATATTCCCTCTATATTTTACAGGGGCGAATCTAGCTTTCGCCAATATTGGGTGAGGGGGGGGCGAATTATTTTTTTCACCCATGTATCCCCGATCGGCTGCTCAACGTTGATTTTGTATATTTTTTTGGAAGGGGTATTCCTAACAGTCACTTTTTAGCTTTATTCTTATAAATCATAATTATCTAGTCATCTCATAAGCCCTATTCAAATAGTGCGTGCGCGAAGCGCGAGCTAAACTTTTTGGTGATTTCATGTATTTATTTCCACAAAATTAAAATATATACAAAGCAATATACAAATACATTTTGAAATAGTGGTGGACCAAATGAAAGCTCAGCAGGCTTGTTTGGATGGTCCAAAGTAAGATTCATAAGCGCACATCTTGTTAAAACGATGCGTATGTAACTAGATAATTACTGAGAGCGCGAAGCGCGAGCAGAAACTTTTAATATAAGTTCTGGTCTGATCTTAAGGGGATCTGTTAAAGACAGTTTGCAGTTAGCCATGAACACGATATCAACACTTGCATAATGCGAACGCGAAGCGTGAACTGAAAATTATTGACATTCGGACCTAAAAGTGGACATTCTAAGCACTTTTTGCAATCATGAATGGGATAGGTATCTAAACAATTGATGCGAGCGCGAAGCGTGAGTGGACAAATTAGATTTCAGACCTAAAAACGCGACATTCTGTTCATGTTTTATGAATTTTGAAAACGATGGGTAAGTGGGTATCTTCCTACATCAATAATGCGAGTGCGAATCGCGAGCAGATTTATATATATATACATATATATATATATAAATATATATATATATATATATATATATATATATATATATTCTAATCTGAAACTGGATTATTTAAGCACGTTTTAATGAAAAAGTTGTGTAACTCAATAAACATACGTGTGCGTGTTTTGGATTTACACTTAGAATATGGGATTTCTGAAACATATTTTTTAATCGTAAAAATAAATAATGTGAGCGCGAAGCGCGAGCTGAAAATATTTGATATTCCGATCTGAAAAAGGGTCCATTAAAGCACTAGTTCAAACACTGTATATGAATATTGTGAAGTGTATGTGGATTGCACCTAATAATGAATGATGTGCTCGCGAAGTGCGAGCTGATTTTTTTATTATTATTTTGACCCAGGACCGGGACATTCTAAGGACATCATATGAACATGGTGGCTATCTTCCTATTCCTCTTCCTAAGCGCGAGATAAAAGGTTTCAATATTCCATCCTGAAAAAAAAGGGGACAATTCAGTTGTTAGGAATTCATGAAAATGCTATTACATTATTTTATTAATCAGTTTTGAACCCGCAGGGTGCAAAAATGAACACCAACCAGGGGGTTCAGTTTTTGAGCCATAGGGTGCTGATTTCGCATCAACCTTAATTTCGTGGTTCAATTTTGAACCTTTATTTCTTAGTGTGTACATTGACTTTTCAAAATACTTGAAAATAGCTCCACATCAGCCTATTCAGCAAGATAATGTATCAAATCGAACAGCAGCGAAGATTTATGTAGTGACATGAAATATTTTTTACAAGTCCTTCCCCTATCCTTATTTTATTCACTCGTCTTCCTTCTCTTATTTTTCCTCTTCTTTTTCCTCCTCGCTGTCCCCTCCTTTTTCCTTCTGTCTTTCTCCCTTTTTCTTTTTTCTTTTGGTCCGCCAATTAGGGATGCTTCTCAAGGGGGGGCACGAGGACTACCACCGTAAAACTATAGCGTTTTGACTTTTAGTTTCAACGACCTCTTTGTTGGGCCTTTGCCTTTTTTTGCGGTCAGGTACGTTGGACAACAAAAATCATTTGGAGGAAAAATTGACTTGGTATACAGAACAGGGGATTCTAGAATACAATACTTCGGTATAATCTAATTTGCTCATCCATATCAAAGGAAGATGATTCATGATTAACTTATAAAGAATTTATTCATTTGTCGCGATCACTCGTAATAAAGCTTTGTATTCTCATCTTTCGATTGTCGAGAATTGACTGCAATAAAAATGGTTTATTCTTGACAGTATTTTGTGGTTTTAATTTGGACAGGCGACTCTTGCCATTTTGGATTGTGGGTTTTTTATGACGGAAATCTATAGAGGGGAGTTACAGTACAAATAGGGAGAGAAATTATAATCATTGAACATAATTATATCTGCAATAAAGTGACCGTTTCACACTTTTTGTATTTATGATGATCAAATTTATTTCGATTTTCAACCTATGTTGTATACGGGGAGGGAGATGGGATTGTATTTCAGAGATTTAGTTGACATTGCAATGCAGAAACCATATGTTTTAATAGTTTTTCTGGCAAAAGTATACATGTACCCCTTGTTTTGGCGCTTGTTTTTTAGAGAAATTCCCGAATGATGGGACATCTCCGTATATGCCACACAAGGCACCCGGCCCCTGATGTAGGCCTTAACTCCTTCGAATGAACTTTCTTCCCATGACCACTATAATTTCGTTAAATATGCCCCCTTGTGCTTCACATTTAATTTGCATTTTTTTTAATTCATAACTATTCATACTTTTAACTTTTTAAAGAATGATTATTATACAAAATATGTTTATAGAAGAAGGCGTATTTATCTCCCTAAAAGCAAAAGCTTGAGGTGGGATACGGATAGACACAATGCATTTATTTGGTAATGCATTTATGCAGGGGACCGTTTCACCAAAGGACTTGTCCGGCGGACGTTTTTTCCGACAAGTCCTGTTATGTCCGACATTTTATTACCATAGTACAGTGCCTCTCAGCCAATCGGAATCAAGGAAAGTTTTCTTTTGAAAGACTGAATTTTACATGGATATACAATATTTGAAAAATGTACAGTCTCATAACAGTGGAATTATTAAAAAGTACACGTATATCCCCGCGTATATCATAATATACTGAATGCAATGCAGTAGGCCTTTTATTGAAAAGTGGTCAGCTGTCCGTATAAGTTAAGAGCGACTTTAAGAACGGCTGGTGAACCTTTCTTACGCTCTAAATAATCACCAATGAACAATATCATTTACCACAAGAAAGGATCACCAGTCGTTCTTAAAGTCGCTCTTATCTGACACTGTAAAAAATATTGGGTAAAATTTTAATCTCTACGAGGGTAATTATGTGTCCAACCAATTGTGGGCAGTATTTTACCCAATGCGGGAAGCATATATTGTCCAGTAAGGTTAAAAAATAAGCGGTAATTACTTTAGAATGGGCAAAATTTTCATCACATTGGATAATAAAAATGCCCAAAAGAAATGCCCATTGGACACATAATTACCCTCATGGAGCATTTTTACCCAATATTTTTTTAGAGTGTACAATTATGAAACGGCCTCCTGTTGGCATTGTTGGCCAGGACGAGCGTGTTCAGGGTGGCCCTTCGTTCGCCAATACCCGCCTCTCCTCCACCTGCCAGTTCTGTTTAACACACACGAATTCCAGAAAAAAAACAGTTGAAACTTTAGGCTGCTCAATTTGAATGCGATGACTTTTCAAAGAAATGAGAACAAGGAGGATTGAACTCAAGAACAGGGCTTATTACCTTTGTTATGTGGAACAAAACCTACTTTGATTCTCCTTGTGCTTGTTCTGAGGTCTATGGGAATAACGCTGCCGTTTGTTAAAGATGTTCAAAGGATTAAACCTCCACATCTTTAGAATAAGTACTCTGGAAACCATACTGCAACAATAGACCGCATGATCCTAATATATGGGAAACCATACATGTAGCGTTAATTTTTGCTTCATCTCACTTGAATCCACTAGATCCCACATCACCCCCCCCCCCCCTTTCACGTGCTTCGGTTGGTCAGCAAAAAAGTATTATAACTTCTCATTCCATATTCCGGTGACTTAAAGGGATGGTCCGGGCTGAAAATGTTTTTATCTAAATAAATAGAACAAAATTCACAGAGCAAAATGCTGAAAATTTCATCAAATCGGATAACAAATAACGAAGTTTTTGAATTTTAAAGTTTATCAATATTTTGTGAAAACAGTTATGCACATCATCATGAATATCCATTAGGTAGGCTGATGATTTCACATCTCCACTTTCCTTTTTCATATGGCATTACATGAAATCATAAGTGTTTCATTTATTTATAAATCCGTAAATGATTTGTCTCCATTATGACGAAATGCACTAATGCACTTAATCAGTTGTCAATCCAACTGTTTATAGAAAATTTTTGAATAAACCTAATTTCCTGTAACAAAATACAAAAGAACAAGTGGGGATATGACATCATCAGCCCACCTAATGAATATTCATAAAGACTTAGAAGTGTTTCACCGGAATAATGCAAATATTTAATATTCAATAACTTTGTTATTTGTTATCCGATTTTGATCATATTGCTTTGTGAATCTTATTCTATTTATTGAGATATGAATATTTCCAGCCTGGACCATCCCTTTAATTGCGAAGAGTATCGCCATGCACAGAGAGGATATTGACCAAGAAAAATGTTCTGAGTACATGTAAGTATACTCGTTTAAATAAGTTTGGAAATCTTAGTTTGATAGATTTTTGACGTTCGCTGCCAAATTTTGCCCACCTTTGCGTAATTTATCTCTGACTGAATCAACTCATCTTTACATTAACGTTTATGATTATCAGGGGGCCTGTTTTTATAAAGACTTAGAACTATGATATTATATAACTTCGCCATTATGGCAACTAGCATCGAAGGTCAATAACAGAGGTCAATAAGGTATAATGGAAGTTTAGTTACAATGTTTAGTTGTAAATGAAGCAGGCGTTGATGGCCGAATCGAAAAGTCCACAAAGTTGTATCCAGCGATCTCGTCTTTCAGGACAGCAAACCTCAACTCCATCCATCATTTCTCTCTTCTTAAAAGTAGGAGATAATGGAGGACTATCAAAAATATCATTTTCTGTTCAAACTTTTCTTTCAAAATATACTCTTTCTGTTTTTAGTATTAGTTGCGTTGCTTTGAAATAGGGTGGGTCAAATTTGGTGGTTATGGAAAAAAAATGACTCTGACCACCGGAAGTATGACATGAGCCTTCTTCTTCATAAGCAAGTTTTCGCAATTGCGACGGGGACGATTACCGTACTACAACATAAAAAAATATATCGAAAATGCCCTTCATATCACAATGAACGGCTGAAAAGTCTTTGTCGAAAATTGGTGAACCGGGACATGCAACTGATCGTCATAATGTCGGAAATAAAATTTGCTTGAACAGAATCCAAGACTAAACTGCTTTTTTGAATTTTGCTTTATCATGAAGGGCTTTTGAGTCTTTTTTAAAATAGAATTTCTATGTTGTAGAATCCGTCCCCCAGATTGAGCACTTCAATTGACGAGTGGATACCATGCGTGACCCCCCCCCAAAAAAAAAATAAAAAAAATAAATGAATGAATACGTTAAAGGGATCTCCTTTTCAATGGCACATTATACGTAACAAGGACGTAACACAAGAAAGGTGCCAAAAAAATAACAAGGGGGTATATATTTCGCTAGGAAACAATTTGCGAGGGTATAAAGACTAAAATGATTTCAGGCGCGGATCCAGGAGGGGGCCGAGCCGGCCCTGCCCCTATTTTTTGATAACCTGCAGAAAAAAAGTGTACTCTTTATCTTGATAGAAACTACGATAAACAGAAAGAAAAGTAAAAAAGAGATATTATACCCATGATGTGTAATTTACAGCCTCGTAACGGCCGGCCCGACCCCGAAAGGAAACAAGAAAAAGGTGAGGGGAAATATTGGAAATAGACTTTATATAAAAATTTTCGCTCGCGCTTCGCGCTCGCATTGCCTGTGTAATGAATCCCATTCAAGAGGATTAAATGACACTTCTGAAATCAAATTGCACGCAATATTTTAGCTCGCACATCAAGCTTTCATTATTTTGTTTAATTTACACAAACTTTTATATCAAAATTTTCAGCTCGCGCTCACATTGTTTGAGATGCCTGATCTCTTTGGAAATTCTTTCCAAAATTTGTCAAAATGCTCCTTTATCATGTCAGTGTATTAATCTCGTGCTTCCCGTTCGCATTTAATTGTTTGAGACACACAGCTTGTTCTTTATTTAAATAAACGCGCTTAGACTGTCCAGTTTTCAATATAAAAAATTTTGAGCTCGCGCTTTGCACTCTCATTATTTAATTGGTGATACTTGTATCCTCTTCATTAATCACTAAAAAAGTCCTAATTGAGTCTCTCTTCGCGTTACTATAATAAAATTTCGGCTCGCGCTTCGCGCTCGCATTTTTTGGTTGGATACTTTTCTTTGTTCATGATTATAAAAACTGCTCAGAATCTTCAGCTCTAAGGACATAAAACATCAAATAATTTTAGCTCATTATGAGATACCTTATCTTGTTTATTCATTAAAACTAACATATACTCAAAACTACAGTCTTTAGCTAGGACTACCCCCAGAAAAACCAACAACAAAAAATAGATTATAGCGGCCAATCGAGGAAAAATGTTGATGAAAATATTTTTCGCCCCCCCCCCCCTATTGGCGAAATCTGGATCCGCCCCTGGCTTTATTAAAAAATTTACTATTGCCTAAGCCGAGGGGGTATATCACTATCAGTAGTGAATTTTAGTACAGCTAGCTATAACTGGCGGGGATTGCCCTCGAATCTTTTAAAGGTTAGGGCGCCGTCTACGACTGAATTCTAAATCGAAATCGCGCCTTGTTGTCGAACTTCAAAATATTAAAGAGAGCACTACATGTATCTTCGTTTTTCTTTTACTGGCTATGGCAGAAATAAAAACTAGTTTCAAGGGATGTGAACCACCATCAGTGATCTAGAGTACTGGTATATGTCGTATATGTTCAACGGTGATGTCATGGCGTAAGTATGAGGAGATGAGAGTAAAAAATGGATGTCATTGTGATTGTCAGGAAACAGAGAGAGTGGTAAAACTATCATTCGAAATGAGTTCGTACAGAATCCAATGAAATGACCACCAAAGTGTCTGTATAAATAAAAAATATGTGCCAAATGATTCTGGAAGAAATTGTGTAATTGCTGAGAAATTAGCAAATAAGCAGGCATTATCGTGATATAGGTAACCACCATTCACTTCATACAGCAGCGCTTTATTCAGTCACACGCACGGTTCCCTATTTCCACCTCCATTCACTTTGTATGGCAGTGTATCCTATTGCCGGACACCTTTATTTCAGTGCTTTAAAAATGACAACTAGAGGAAATACAATCAAGAAAAATTATCACTTGCTGTTCCAAATATTCTGAAAATTATGAATATGACAAAATTATTTTATATTTTCCAACCGTTTTCTTTGCACCGCACTTGCCGCATACCCTTCACGAAAAACAATTCTTTTCGTGGACGACGTGGGTGACAAATTACATCATAATTCCGGACGCGCGCCGGATGGGTAAAAATATTCTTGATTATATTGATGTAAGAAAGAATTGCGTGTGATTTTTTCATGATATATCATATCATGAGTAAATTCTAAGTTTTTGTTTGCTTTCTTATGTCGATTCTGAACAGATCTTTGTAATAAATTTGTGTTTGCTAACCAATTTCATTTTATCGCGCGTTTGATATGGCACTTTCCAGTATTAATGCTCGTTCATATCGTGACCCCCCCTCAGTCATCAAGTTCGATCGATGCGCTGTCGATCGTCGACGACTCTCTAGATCTATCACGGTAAACCTCGCGCACGGCCGGACTACCGAGTACCTTGAGAACTAGCCGTCGACGATCTGAGCGATGGAGCGGACGAGATTAAAATTCGGCAAATAATTAAGCCCGTATTTCCATCAGAAAATAGATCAATTGGGATCAATAATGCAAAACTATGTTATAATATAAGATATTTTAAGCGTTTTCTGTCATTTTGGAGAAAAATAAGGTAAAAGTTGGATTTTTTTGCCTTGTTTTTGCAATCTTCTTTGAATTGATCTGTGAAATTGATCTGCGGAAGTCTTACGGAACGAAATTGATTTCATACGCAGTAATATGCGCGTCCGGAAATATGATAGTGCCGGTAATACAATACGTGCCTATACACAAATGCGCGTACACAAATCTATGAGTGGTTTCCAAGACCACAATTTGGCCAATAAGCACATGATTTGGATAATAAAGCATTAGGTTGATAGTGACATTCAGAGCACTCAGCTCATCCAATGAACAAGGTTACACAGAGCTACCATTGATTACCAAGTACCACTTGTTCACTGCAACCATCCTGCCTGGGTAAGCGATGAATTCCAATGACCGGAGTTAGAAATGAATATTCATTATGAATGACGTATTCTGTGAATCCCGGGGGTGTTGAATTTCGGGAAGTGAAGAGTCATAGCAGTATCATAGCGCGCGTAATTTGATAGGGTTGTAGAGACGTACAAACTATTATGTGGTGCCAAAGAGAACTCGTTTGGAGAACGGTGTAGAGAAATATGTTGGTTACCAGCTTATTTTAATTTGTCTTCTCGATCTCGGTAGGTAGGTAAAATATTTTAATCACTAGAATACCGTCTAGGTAGCTACCTCAGCTCAGGCTCTGATACCTATAAGGCTAAGACTAGTTCTGGCTCAGTATATATACTAAGTAGGTCTAGCTAGCCAGCTAAGTCTAGCTGCTATTTAGGCCTATCTCTCAAACTTGACCCTCAGCTCAAGGGTATACCCAGATTAAAATATTTTACCTACCTACCGAGATCGAGAAGACAAATCAAAATAAGTCTGGTAAACAACATAAGTTCTCTACACCGTTCTCCAAACGAGTTCTCTTTGGCACCACATAATAGTTTGTACGTCTCTACAACGCTATCAAATTACGCGCGCTATGACACTAGTCTGCTGGGCAAACCCTTCACTCGAAATAAGGGTCTGAATGTGCAGCCTACTCATGCCTTGTGTACTGAACAGCAAGTTTTGTATGTGCTATAGTCTGTGCGTGGAGGCACACTTGTTGATCAAAGTTCCAATGAGGGTCTGTGCCTGCAGACTACTATGACACTGCTATGACTCTTCAATTCCCGAAATTCAACACCCCCGGGATTCAACAGAATACGTCATTCATAATGAATATTCATTTCTAACTCCGGTCATTGGAATTCATCGCTTACCTCCTGCCTGTGGGGAATAGGACTATGGTATGCCAATGCTGTACATAGCACACACTTTGAAAAATCATTAAAATATCACTTTTGTGACCAAAATTACTCATTTCCATACAGTTGCAATTTATTTTTCATTAGTAACTTGGGAATAATTTTTGTATTCACCAGAGCGCTCAAAAACTTGAATTTGGGGCATATTTTTGTGTACGCCCTCTATTGGTGGAAAGTAATATGGCAAGAAAATTTTCATTTTTCAATCTCTATATTTAATTAAGAAAAAAATAATTTCAAGAATTAAATTTACATAAGAGCCAAGTTATAAGGAATGCTCCCCAGGGAGTGGAAATTGTGCACTTTTCGTGCTTGATTGAAATGAATCCAATGACCGGGGTAATAATATGCTGTAACGCGCTTTGAGCCATTCTGGGAAAAGCGCTTTATAAAAATTGGCTATTATTATTATTATATGATGAATGCCTGTAATGAAAACTGACAGTGTAAGAAAAACAAGCATTTGTCCCATATAAAAAGAGAAATTAAGCCAAACATTGCCACCATTATTTTGCCACACATGGAGATATAACTGAGAACAAGGTTATATTATAACCTTGTTCATTGAATGAGTGCCAAGTACAAGTCTCACGCATTATGCGTGAGACTCAAGCATTTTGGACTCTTGTTCATCCCCTCAAATCTCTGTCTCACGCAACTATCACAGCCTATCCCCATATACATTGTACACAATGTCTGTGATCTCACTGAGATTCACAGAAAATCTCACGCGTAGCTGGTCTTTCAACTTGGCATCTCTGACTGAGGTTATGATATAACCTTGTTCCCAGTTACATCTCCATGTGTGACAAAATAAGGGTGGCAATGTTTGGCTTATTTTCTCTTTTTTGTGGGACAAATGCTTGATTTTCTTACACTGTCAGTTTTCATTACAGCTATTCATCATATAACTTGGCTCTTATGTAAATTTAATTTTTTCAATTATTTTTTTCTTAATTAAAAATAGAGATTGAAAAATGAAAAATTTCTTGCCATATTACTTTTAACCAATAGAGGGCGTACACAAAAATATGCTCAAAATTCAAGTTTTTGAGTGCTCTGGTGAATGCAAAAATTATTCCCAAGTTACTAATGAAAAATAATTTGCAACTGTATGGAAATCAGTAATTCTGGTCACAAAAGTGATATTTTATTGATTTTTTAAAGTGTGCTCAATGCAGCATTGGCATACCATAGTCCTACCTGTACCTGTAGATTCTCCACAGGCAGGATGGTAGCAGTGAACAAGTGATTCAGAGCAATAATTAATACTGTTCCACATGCGTTTATCTGTGTTGGTGATCTTCAGTTCAGTGAACATTTTTCAGCAAATTCAGTGAGGGTAGATTTCACAAACACAAAGTTCAGTTTATGTAACTGTACCAGATCTAGATCCTCGATGATATACTGACAATTAAGCCTGCTTTTACAGACGTGCTCGTGAAATCAGTGTTTACTACTGGCATAGCCAGGCGGCTTCTAGAGAGTAAAAATCATTTACTGACTTAGATCTAGATTCTAATCTAAGCCAGGTATTCCTATCCATTCAAGTGCGTGTAGGCCGCCAAAACCTAAAACTTTCTCCCTGAGATCTAGCCCTAAATCATGTACATAGGATGCAACTTCATTTTCGACATTTCTGCGCAATTTATAACGAGAGAGTAAAATAGCTTAATCTCTTACTCTTCACCCGTATTTCACTCCGTGTCCATCTTCCGGTTATCCTCAAAATTGGTGATTTTGGGCCAGTATCTTTTTCCTCACACGTATTATTCATGGCCGATTTTTAAAACATCACATGCGATCGGTCGTAGGTCAAACCGATCGCATGCGATGTTTGAAGATCTCACCTTTTGGGCTTCAATATTTGTATAAATCTCAAAAAAGCTTTGGTCCACAAAGTAAGATCACACTTTTTCAGGGTGGTTTTGCAGCACAGCACGCATTCGTCGATCAAAATAGAATTTTTAGATCGCGATTTCGGCGAAACCCCTTGACTGACTTCGAATTTTTCATTAATAATTTTATAGTTTACGACTTTGCCGTCAATTTTATAGCTATTATTTCAATTGGTTTTGAAATGTGAATATTTTGTGAATGAATTTTAGCCTGATGAATATTTTTGAAACGTCTGTGAAGATTGGACAACCCATCAAACTGGTCACTTGTTTTATGTTCAAATGAAATGAAATTCCTAGATATACAGTACTTTCTAGATTCTCAGATTCTAGTGAAATCTCTTGAATCTATCTGCTGTATTGTAGCGTTACTGGTCAGAGAATTGGGATTGTCCCAGTTTTCAAACATTTCTCCACAAATAAAGCTAGGAAAGATCCTTCACCTGTCAAGGGCGGACGCCTGACCATGCGCTAGTCAATTCATTACAAGATTATTGGAAGATGGCAAGTCATGAAGTGTTGCAGATTGCACACCATACTACTGATACAAAGAACATAACATCACAGAATAGTGTGTCAGATGGTTCCCAAGATCTGAAACTAGATCAATTTGTCGTCGGTCATCCGAACCATCGTATCACACATACGACGGTGCAAACCCATTTCAGAGAAAATCGACTACAAAGTTTACTATAATTTCACACTTAGTTCCCCAGCCTTACAACATATTCATTGCTAAAAAAATACATGGTTGAAAAGACCAAGAAAATTGCTTGACAATGGTATCTTTATATTTACACAAAACTAAGAATCAGAGAAAATATCGCAAAAGAGCTACATGCTTGTAATTTTGGTTTGAGCAGCTTAGATATTTTCTGTACAAAAAGGCCATAGGGAAAAAGCAATACAATGTTTTGGCTGACCGCACGCATTGAAATTGTGGTCAGTCAAAACGCCATATCGCTGTGTTACAGTACACGTTTCCAATGGGATTTGCGCATTTTATTTAAAATTTACATGGTATCGCCGTGAAAATCCATATCTCAGAAAATAGAATAAATTGCTGCCTAGAAATTTAGTTATGTATAGAGTAGGACTTGTACTTTCATTTTCTGCTAAAATCTCAAAATCAATTTTTCGACCAAAACTGACTGATACTACAGTAAGGATGACCGCTGATGAGTTTTGCTTTTTCCCTTTTTTTTATGATCACATCTTTTCACTTATCTATTTTGAACATGAATCATTTTGTTCATTTTTTCAGAAGTATGATAGAGAGTGTTAAAGCGAGACGGAGAGGGGCTCAGGACTTTGAAGGCTACTATAGCCAGCTATGTGCTCTTCAAGATTCATGTCCATTGACAGCGGTCAAGGCCCACCTGGATGATGGCATCCTGGATCTTAATGCTGATAGGGTAAGGCAGCCTGACTGGATGCCTATTCTCAATGCCTTACGTATCAACAGAAGCCTTCAGTTCGTAGCATTTAGGAGTTATTATCAGAGTGCCAAACAGGATGGTGAGTGCTTCTCTATTTTGTGTCCATCACACTGATGAAGCAAACAAAAGTACAAAACAAAATTGATGCACAGTCCAACGAGGTAGCTATTCAAAGTTGAGATTGGTTTGATGGTGTGACTGAGGTCACTGGAGTCGTCAATATGATTTGATTGTAGGCGGCCAAAAATTTCATTGACCAATGACCATTACTTATGATTTGTAATACTTAAGACAGACAGTCAAGAGATATTTCTAATAAATAAACGAATATATTTTTGGCCAGAAAGACATGTCAGAAGTTTTGCCTTATATCTGAAGCTTTATGTGTGTAAGTCAGTAACAAAATAATTTTCTAGATGTGATCCATTTCAAATACTTATGCCATCATTCTTGTACAATTTCCTTTTCCTTTGCCTTAGACTCGAGATCACATTTACAGACACAGGTTCGTCGACCTCCACCGATCAGGTCAAGAGACATTGCGCATCGTCTGTGCATTGCATTAAGGGAATGCCTAGCTAACAGTGAACAGTTACAACACTTAGAGTTACAGGGCTTGTTGCTGAGGGAAAAGAATGTGGTATCACTATGTAAGGTAAGTATGGCTCTAACATTTATTTAGGTTTCTTTGACATGTATGCCAACAATCTTAATTGTCCAGGCTTATGTCGAAAGGGTGGGTGCTGTCGCGTTAGGGTGCGTCAACGCGAACGCGAAGATTCGTCCAAAGCCCCCCCGGTTTGGCCGAAAGGGTGCGTTGGGAGCGCCACGTCGCGTCGCGTTCACTGGAACGCGCCCTTTCGACCAAAGCCCCCCCCCCCGGTTTGGACGAAAGGGTCTGTTTAATAATAATGAATAAATAAATACAAATATTTATATATGTTATATTATATGTTCCTATGCAAATTTCACATATCACTCGTCTTTTTTGTTTGTTCAGCTTTCTTATAAATATTTGTATTTATTTATTCATTATCATTAAACACACCCTTTCGTCCAAACCGGGGGGGGGGGGGCTTTGGACGAAAGGGCGCGTTCCAGTGAACGCGACGCGACGTGGCGCTCCCAACGCACCCTTTCGGCCAAACCGGGGGGGCTTTGGACAAAAGGGCGCGTTCGCGTTGACGCACCCTAACGCGACAGCACCCACCCTTTCGAAATAAGCCAATTGTCCATCACCATAAAGTCATTGTGTTACTTTCAATGAAAATGTAAGTTGATTTTGATATTTTGTCCCATTTATGTTAAATAGTGTAAAGAAATGAGATTATTTAGATAATTATCTTGCTTAAGATCAAGCTAGGTGCCAATTGTGATAAAACTGAATTTAGACAATTTGTGTTCTGGGACTGCACTGTTCGGAAATTAAAGTTTAAGAAATATAATTTGTTTGTTCTTGTTTTGTAAGGAAAATAGTCAATACAAATAACTGTTAGTCACATGCAGCAAACTGTCAGTTCAAGACCTTTTTCATTTGTCAATTATTATTCCACTAAAATTGCAGGGGCTGGCAAAGAGCCGATGCCTACAGCACCTGTCTTTAGAATATTGCCGCATTGGAGATAGGGGTGTTGAAGTGCTATGTCAGTGTATCAAGAATGCACCAACCATTGTGTCTCTCAACCTCACAGCAGCTGGACTCACTTGGAAGAGTGCAGATATGATAGCAAAGCTGGTCAAGGTGTGTACAATACATTCTTAGATGAAACAAAATATGAGAATGGTGGTAGCAAACCATGCAAGCCTTGAAATAAGCGGGCGCTGAGAACTAATTTGCGCTCATAAAGCCCTCCAAAATCAAAATTACTATAAACAAATTTGCGTGTGGTTCACCGTTATATTGTTTTAATTGCCCCTGGTTCCAGAAAATTGCCCTCGGTTCCTGTAAAAAGCCTGTGAGCCGGGGGCAATTTTTATTGAAAAATTGCCCCTGGTCTGCAGCTGCTTATTTCAAGACTTGAAACCATGTATCCATTGCAGAGAGATAGCAATGCAGTTCTTGATCTTTCTTCCATAAGAGGCATTTAGTTTGGTAGCCTGTCAAGCAAACTATCTCTATCACACAGACACAACGTCATAGTGCAAGAGTGCATTTGAGCGTAAATAATGTTGTAAGATACCAATAATAAGTCGACCAAAGTGAATATTAAGAGCTTGAAAATTCACTACCTAAGCCTTAAAATGATATATAATATGTTTAAATTGACCAACAATAATCATTACGAGTACTTGATTGAATGCAGAGGAAAATAAGAAGAAAGCAAGGTTTGAAGTTGGGTTTCACTCAAGCATGAGATGTGCATACTGTGTAATCTTAGTGAAACTTCCAAGCAGTCTGAAAAAAATATTGTCCAAGAAACCCTCATATCTTTTCTTTTATTCAACTTCACGACTTCAAATTTTTACAGTATGAAGAAGAATTGTTCTTTTAGATGATTTTTTTTCTTCTAATTTTTGGTTTTTGGAGACTAAATTATTATTTTGGCTATTTACAGAGAACCTTGCCTGGTGATTTATGGTGGTTTTGGGGTGGTAGGTCTCATATGTTTCAAATTGAAACTTATGAATTTGAATGCAAAGAGTGATGCCGGAAGAATGCATGCATTCCACAGTCAGATGTGCAAATACAGCTGCACATTGTTGGCGTCAGCCTTGCAAGTAACCAGGATTTCATTTTGGAGCGGGCGGTAGACTGACGCAAAGGGTGCCCCCTAGGGAGCGTGCTCCCTAGGGGGCACCCTTTGCATCCTGTGCAAAGGTTTTGATGTTTCATCAAATTGAAATTAAAATGCGCCATCTCTCTAATCTCTAGTACCTATATCAGATCCAATTCAGTTGACATTATGGTGATTTTGAACCTTGTTTTCAAAAGTTATTGTGAACGCACAAAAAAGGGATAAAATGGAGGAAATTACAATAATAATTACCCCTTTGCGCTGAAGCTAAAGCATTTTATCAATTTTTTTTAAGAAAAGGATCTCAGGAAAGGGAATTCTCCAAGCCATATTGAATGCTACCCTTGTAAAGAACAGATTTGATTACAGAAAATTTAGCGACAGTGCATATCTTTAACTCGCAAAACAGAGGAGAACAGGGGTTTATGAAGGGAGGAAGATCTTCCTCCCTGCGTAGAGCATTGAAACTCTGAAGTTTGAAAGGGCGAACATTTCATCAAATGCGAATATAGTAATACCCACATCAGCTTTGATTATTCAACTTCTTTACAAGGAAAATAGAGTGCATAAATGGGATACTTCTGTGATTTATCAAAATTGTATTTAAAAAAGGGATGAGTAAAATATCTTTGACTCATCCTGAAGCGCTTCATTTTGAATGATTAAGAAACTTAAGTTTCATTCAAAATTTCAAACTGAGGGTGCAAACAGGACAAGGAGATGAATGTGCAGGGAAATGACATGAAGTTTCATAAAATTTACTAGAAGTGTTGTACTTTTTTATCATTATGACACAAATTTTATACCTTCCTCTTTTTAAATGAGAATCCTGTTTGCCCTTAAATTAAGGTTTTCTAGTAATGAAAAGCGGGGTAAGTGGCCTATATGGGGTGATGGCAGAAATTGATATAAAGATTTTACCCACCCGGAACCGATCGACCAGAATTACAGAAATGTTGCGTGATCAATATGAAAAACATATACTTAGGCCTATAGCCTTTCTCTAATTCCATGCCCTAATGTATATTTGAACTTTTGAAACAGTTTAATCCGAAAGTCAAGGTGGAAAAGAGGAGTTAGAGAAAGGATGAGGGGAACAAAGAACTGCAATGTTGCTATTTAACAGTGCAAAGCGCGGAAGCAAAATTTACATACTGGTATTCAAATTTAGAGCGAGAGTGAAGTCGTTTTGTTAAGGTCCTAATTCTTTGTAGAAAAAAATAAATGAATTAAAAGAAAGGCCCATAAAGCTACCATTCTTCCATTTTCACTTCGCTTGTTTCCCCCTTTTTTTTCTTGGGAATGTTTTTTGGGGGAGTGACTGCCTCACCCCCCTCCCCCCACTCCCGGTGGGGTCACTCAATATGACTTGGGGACCGCATGACCGTTACCAAAATCGCGGGAAAAGGGGTCAATTTCACGGAACGTCCGCGGACAGAACTCTCCTCGAAGTAGTGAAAATAGGGGTGCTCACTGTCCTCGATCTGATGGAAATAGGGGTCAGGAAAAAGGGGAGAACGATTACGGGAAGTAAAATCCGTCGCCGAGTCACCAGCCGCAGAGGGTGCGCGCATCATGCTCTGTATCTTTATATGGACAAATCTACATTTATTTTTACAAAGAATTCTACTTTTCTTATTTTTCAAGAAAAATAAAGTTCTTTTGGATTATTATGACTTGGCTCTTGGTCATCTTTAAGGACTGAGCACTCTGACGCCCGAAATGGAATTTCCTCTGAGGAAAGGGTGTTAAATGCCCTGTCCTTGAAATACGTTAAATAGGGGTAAATTTGCGAAATGGGCAAAAGTGTCCTTATAATCTTATAATTAGGGGTGTTTCAAGGTACCATTTTACCGCAATTTTGTCCTTGTTTTGCATGAAAATACGGGGGTAAATTTCACAAAATGTCCTTGAAATTGACTGCAATAGGGGGTCACTTGCATTTGTGGTAACGGTCATACGTGTCCCCCTCTGCGGCTGAGTGACCCCACCGGGCCCCCACTACGTGCCTGGCGTCAGCTACAAATAATTGTGGGGAATTTCTCTGATTTTCAGACAGTCATCAACCACTGGAATAAATAAATTTATTGGCTAAAAGGAATTTTGCCTATTTCTACCAAAAAATTCTCTTCAAAGGCATATCCTATACTAGCTTAAAATTTTTCCTAAAACTATTAACATCAAAGGATAAACTCATTGGATTGTTACATTAAAAGAGCAAATGTCTCATTTTTGTCTCACCTGCGAAGCAAAGTGAGACTATAGGCGCCGCTTTTCCGACGGCGACGGCGGCGGCGGCGGCGGCGGCGGCGTCAACATCAAATCTTAACCTGAGGTTAAGTTTTTGAAATGACATCATAACTTAGAAAGTATATGGACCTAGTTCATGAAACTTGGCCATAAGGTTAATCAAGTATTACTGAACATCCTATTAGAGTTTCATGTCACATGACCAAGGTCAAAGGTCATTTAGGGTCAATGAACTTAGACCATGTTGGAGGAATCAACATCGAAATCTTAACCTGTGGTTAAGTTTTTGAAATGTCATCATAACTTAGAAAATATATGGACCTAGTTCATGAAACTTGGACATAAGGTTAATCAAGTATCACTGAACATCCTGCATGAGTTTCACGTCACATGACCAAGGTCAAAGGTCATTTAGGGTCAATGAACTTTGGCCGAACTGGGGATATCTGTTGAATTCCCATCATAACTTTGAAAGTTTATGGATCTGATTCATGAAACTTGGACATAATAATCATCAAGCATCACTGAAAATTTTGTGCAAGTTTCAGGTCTCATGATTAAGGTCAAAGGTCATTTAGGGTCAATGAACTTTGGCCGAATCAGGGGTATCTGTTGAATTACCATCATAACTTTGATAGTTTATTGGTCTAGTTCATTAAACTTGGACATTAGAGTAATCAAGTATCACTGAACATCCTGTGCACGTTTCAGGTCACATGACCAAGGTCAAAGGTCAATGAACTTTGGCCGAATTGGGTGTCTCTGTTGAATTACCATCATAACTTTGAAAGTTTATGGATCTGATTCATGAAACTTGTACATAAGAGTAATCAAGTATCACTGAATATCCTGTTTGAGTTTCAGGTCACATGATCAAGGTCAAAGGTCATGTAAGGTCAATGAACTTTGGCCATGTTGGGTTTTTTTTGTGAATCTCTGTAAGTTTATTGGTCTAGTTCATAAAAAGTGGACATAAGAGTAACCATGTATCACTGAACATCTTGTGCGAGTTAGAGTAGTATTCAAAGTCAGCACTGCTGCTATATTGAACCGCGTGATGCAGGTGAGACGGCCAGAGGCATTCCACTTGTTTATGATATATCAACAACTTTTGGAATATATCGCATCTGTGGTATAGCTGACCATAATATAAGCTTTTTGGTATAAAAATGGTATTCAGAGGCATGTTGGGGACATGGCTTATTAATACTTAAACTGATATTATTTCTTTTGTAGCATCAAGCCACCAGGAGGCATACAGAGGCATGGAAAGACAGCCTGAGATACCGCAGACCAGACCTTGATCGTATGCCAGGGATCCGAAGAATCACAATGAATAACAATCCACTCCTCAATGACAAAGGAGCTATGGCACTGGCTGAAGCACTGAAGGATGACCTCTGGCTCAAAGGTGAGGAGGGAAAACAGTATCCACTTGGTATTTTATCAGATGGTCCAATTCTCAGATTGTCTTGCATCATCATGCTTTTTGATGTTATTTGGTGTAATTACTGTTTGGTTCAACCATCACCTGGGGGGCGTTTCATGCAAGGACTTGTCAGACGTTTTATCCGACAGTTACCATAGGAACAGTGCCTCTCAGCCAATCAAAATCATGGAAAGATGTCAGATCTGACAACTTGTCGGATGAAAATATTGATGAAACGCTCCCCTGATCCAATACTCAATTGGTTTAAACTTACCATGTCGTCTAATGTCTAGGTGGTCTAATTCCACTTTGTGTCCACTTTGCACAATGATAATTTGGTTTATTATGCCTCATTCCCACTGTCTAGTGGTTCGGTGCGAATGCCATGATTGGCCTTATATAACTGATGGCGAGAATATTTAAACTATATAATTTTTTTTTTTGCTTTCAGTGGTACGATTACCATGAGTGATCTTATATGATCTGATACCAATCGATACAATTATTACACGATTACGATCACCATTTCAATCATGTGTGCGAATCCTGAAAGTGGGAACTAGGTATAGACAGTTTATCTATTCATATAGACTAAGTAGTGTGAGACCAAGTGGATATTAGACTGGGAATAAGACAAAATGGCATATGCACCAAACAGCCATTAGACAAAATGGCTAGTAGTTGAACTATGATAAGCACGTGTCAGATGATAGCCAAAGAAAAGTGGACAAAGTGGGTGTAAGCCAAGTGGCAATTTACTTAATACCATGATGCATAGGCAAGGAATCATTTCACTCCTCAGAATTGATAAGCAGCCTCAGGTTTTAGAGAAAAGATGTCAACAAAGTTATGTACTGTCATATGTAAAAACCTGCTGCACTAAAGACATTATGTGCAGCAGCAACTAAACATACTGTACAAAATAAATTGTTGTCTGATATAATGGAGATTATTCCTTGCCTGTGTGCAAAGGTACTGGTCTTCATTGATAGGTGATCTTTTATACTCTGCAGGTTCCTGTAATTAAAATCTGCGAAAGATGAAATGTCTTTATTTGGTTATTTCAAGTACAGTGAGTATTGCTGTTTAGAATGTGAATCAGGATTAGTGTTGATAGTTTATTCCATCACTTCAAACAGAGCATTGTCAATGTTTGTTAGTGTTTAAGGTATGAACATCTACAACAACTTCCACTAAAATTGACACTACCATTTTAAATTTGTTGGGGTGTGGGGGTCGTTGAGCATTGCTCAAACAATTTTTCAGTTTAAAATTTCCAGGAGATATAATTCACTGTAGTTGTATAACCACCTAATTCCTTTTTTTAGGAAGTTAAATTGTCATGGTCATTGGAAAAAATGTGAAATACCATCTTCACCATCTTGTTCTAGTTCCATATTTCTTGTGTTCATGTTATACAATTTTTGTGTTTTATTTAGCTCTGGACATGCAGCATTGTGGTATATCGAATGCAGGAGCAAAGGCATTTCTTGATACCTTGCACCAGAATACTAGTATCGTTGTACTCGACCTGAGGAGGAACCCTTTATTAGGTAAAGTGCCTTATTTTTTTTACTTTTTGTTTTGGAATAGTATTCATTTAATCCATTCAGTTCAAATCATATCAGTGATGTGTCCGAGACCGAGTCTGAGCCATGCTTATTTTATTAAGAAAGTCCTTGATTTTTTCCTGAAAACTTGTTTTCATATATTTGTCTTGGGTTCAACTGATAGAGATTCAAAGAAGAATTTACACAAATACTAGGTGTGTCAATGATGGACTTAAAAAAAAAGAAGAAAATACCACCATCCAATGAAGGGATGCTATGTAAATGACATCTGGGTTTTTTCCATGTAGTTGGGAAGCAAATTGTGATGTTTCAGTTCAATACTAATGATGACATTTATCGTTTGTAGACTTTACATTTGTATCAAGACCAAACATTTTACAGGAAATTTGGGGCCGTTTTAATAGACTAAATTTCCATGAAATTATTATGCAAAGCAGTGTATAATGCTGTTTAATGGACATGGAGTCCGTTTTGCATCGGGATATTTACATTTGGTCATAAAATTGTTGGCAAGGGAGGCCTTGCATAATTTACATCATGCCATTTTCCTGGCAAAGTACTTCCAGGTGCATTTTTTCTTGTACTTCTGTGAGAGTAATTCTAGAAGTTTTATCATGAATCTATTGTTGAATTTTGATGATGGCCCATCTGTCCATATAATCTCTTCAGTGCATCACCCTTGTCTGTGATGAGATGTATGTCCTACAAATGGTGAACAAACACAGCCGCTGTATCCTTTGACTTTTTCTTAGTATCTGAACACACCGGATAGGTTTTGCATGATCCATTATACATTGAAGCTGAGGTCTGCTCCACAGTGTGCTTTGAACTTCATCTTGGTATTCACATGAATAGTACATTGCAAAGTCTAGCTGAAGAACACATTTTGATTGGTCAGCATTGTCTTGATAAAATTCTTGTGCTTGGATACATTTCACATTGATATGATGTACAATCCGATGATAGACTTCTTCAACAAACTCCTTCAACTCCCCTACACAGATGCTATGGGTCACAATCTCTTGTACATGTAGCCTTGTGTTGTTGGATAGTGCCACTATCTTAATGACACTGGCTTTGGCTGGATCTAATGATGTGCAGTGTTTTTCCTCCTTACAGAAAATGTTTTAATAAATTATCTGGAGCTATCCATGATACACTAATCCTTTGATTTGATTTGAAAAGGTTTCTGTTATTATTAAAAACCACATGGCAGCCCAAAGCTGAATTGGGTGGAAATTACATCACATAATACAGTACAACAAAATATACATATATGAATAAAACATAACATCTTTCAATCAAGAACAAAGATTGATATTAATGGAAGGAGAAAGAAATAAATAAAAAGAATAAGAAGGCTTAAAAGGAAGAATAGGGGGGGGGGTGTATGATCACAGGCAGATAAAGAAGCTGAAGGGTATGTAGGGGATGAAAGCCAATGGTTGATGGAGTAGGGATATAGAGGAAAGTGAAAAAAGGAAAAATAGAAATATAAGTCTTATGAATGCAAATACATTTTGAAATTAATAATCAAATCAAAATATAATATGGTAAATTCAAAATCCTTAAATTTAAGAAATGACACTGGACAGTATTAATGGGTTATAATGTACATAAAAGGTAGTATATTAGATTGCAGTTTATGACATCTGGTAAATCAAATTATGTTAATTCAGAAATTTGAGAGAATGTCAAAAAAAATTAAGTGGTAAATCTTTAATTCGAGTAAAAGATGAATATATTATAGTCATTATTTCAGAGTTGGGGGTACATTAAATTCATGCGAGAATGAATAAAAACTAATAAAACACAAAAAAAAGATTACGAAAAGTTGATTACACAAGATATAACATTAAAATTCATTTATAACAGACATATAAGATATGGTATTGGACTATTCCTACGTCTTTCAGTCCTGCTTTGCATGTTCCTCGTGTTATACCCATGTTTACTACACGGGGGCAAGAGGTGATGGAGCTTCGAAGAAGAGTCAAGCATAGTCTCTCTCAGTAAACTTTACACACAGAGCATACTTTCTTTGACTGAGGGAAGGTATCGTCAGGTGTTCTCTAGCATCTGCGTACCGTATATCGTGACCTAGTATAATCCGGCGTGCACGTTTTTGGATATGTTCCAATGACTCCTGCATCTTTGTGATGCCGCTTGACTTATTATTATATTTCTAATCTTCTTGCACTTTGCCTATAATGGTTTTGAAGCAGAATTTTTTTTTTTGATTGGTAAAATTAATGGAAACCAACAATTCTACTGCCCCCCCCAAAAAAAAAAAAAAATCTCTGACTTTTATTCTCACAAAGCTCTGATTTCAGGGTAAAATATTACACTACTTTTGACTTTCTGGTAAAAACATGTTTTGATTGTTTCATTTTATCAAGTTCTTGTGTGGAATCACCATACTTCAACTTTGCAATTTTATATTGATGCAGGGAGAGGGATCTATGATAAGCTTGAGCAATAAATGTTCCTCCCATGTAAACTGCTTCTTCTCTTCCCCTTATCTCTAGACCAAGACCTCTTGAAAGCCATCATAGAACAGGTCATGATCAATTCAGGAGGACAGGAAGTAGAGGTCAGTAATTCATTCTTATTTGCAATCATCATTATGTAAATGTCTCATTTGTACAAGAGATTGAATGCTTTGTATATCAGTACAACAGGTCCCCTTATTTCATTTAGCAACTTGTGTGTATCATTTGTTCTACAAACAAGGTCAATCGGGTCAATTAACTATTTTTGGGGGGTGGGGGTATTTGTGGAATCGTCATCATAACTTTAAAAGTTTATGGATCTAGTTCATGGAACTTGGTCAAAAGAGCAACCATGTATCCTTGAATACCCTTTGCTGTTTCAGGTCACATGACCAAGATTAAATTATTATTTTATTATCATTGTTATTTATTTTGGCAATGAAAACTATAAGAAATTGGTACAGTGTAGTACAACACATAACATAACAGAGTATAGATTGAGCACCCACTGGACTGCCAGGGTCAAATAAAGTTAACTGAATTACTGTAGTCAATAAAGACCATTTGACCCTATCCAGTGGGTGCTTACATAAAACAGAAGTGGATGAAAGAGCGAGTATGAACAAAAAGGTTCAAGATCAATCATAACAGAACAACATAGGTCCACCCGATATCACTTCATCTCAACTTAGAATATCAACATTAATGAATTTAAACCTATAAATAGAATAGTCGTTACGAAAATGTAAAAATAGCAAGGACAACAGCCACGATAACAGAATCCTGTAAGTTAACCATAAGTATACCTAAATTATCCTATAATCAAAATAACATTACCAATAATACTCTGCACATCGACTTACAAACTCGGCACAGCAACAAACAGTATCCTCCGCGGCCGGGTCCATGAAATTATAGATATATCACAAAGGATCAAAGAAAACAACGAATATATGAACTGTGAACTTTAACGTAAAAAGGATCTAAGACTCTAAGATGGTCATTACTTATTTGCAATTATTACAACTATTACTAAATTAGCTGTTTAAATAAATGATGAACTCCTGCAAAGTTGAATATGGTTATTCATTACTGGGTAAGCATAAAATTGTTCCTTAGCTCATTCGTCCATGAAATAAGCGAGTTAACAACCACCCCAAAGCGCAAACTTACCGACAATTCATCCCAGTAACGGGGAAAAGAATTGATAGCTGATAGGTGAATGAACTTTGGCCGCATTGGAGGTATTGTTGAATTGGCATCATAACTTAGTTTATGGATCTAGTTCATGAAGCGTAGTCATAAGGGTAATAAAGTATGAATGATTGTTTTGAACACGTCTTAGGTCACATTATCATTGTCATGTTATTTTTGGTCAGTGGACATAGTTGTTTTCATTTGTGAATTCTTATTTGATAGCTGTTCTCAAAGTCAGCACTGCTGCTATATTAAATGGCCTTATGCTGGCAAGACTGCCAAAGGCATTCCACTTGTTATAGAAATACATGTATGAATATCCCATTGCATTTGTTTTATTATTATGCTTTCTATATGTAATCAATTAATTGGCCTCTTGTATTTTCAGTACAAATGGTTGAGAGCAAGGAGCCCCAGTGGACCATCTTCTAAGCAAAGGAACAAACGTAAAGGGAGGACCTCTTCCACCCAGATTAAAAAAGTCAGCAGCAGCAGCAGGAGCACTGTCAAAAGCTCAATTAAACCTGAGAGAAGAACCCGGTCTAAATCTGAGAGTGGGATCATCATTCACAGCTCAAAGACTGAGATGGAGCCTGTTGTAAAAAGACCTGGGCCTGGGTTTGTTCCATGGAGAACAGCTGCAAGAGCAAACCAAAGAAGGTTAGTGAATTTACACTCTTAACAATGTCAGTTTTGCATACAGCTCTCTACTGGGTAATAAGCTTCCCTATATGAGGGAATGTGCATTTACATAATTGATATTATTATGCTCACTTTTTAAAGCAAAGATAATTTTTGACAAGCTATAAGTTTCCATTTCATTTGATGTACCCTCGATACATTTTTTTTTTTAAAGCCAGATCATTGAATGTCATGATAACTGCTATAAAATGTGATTGCTTGTAAGTAAAAATAGATGGATGGATAGATATATCAATCATCTTTACTATAGACGTTGGTGAAGATAAATCTTACTCAGAGCACTATGGCATTATTTTTTTTTATCAAGATTCAGTCTGGCTGCACAGGGGTACCACCTCAGCCCTTGTGCCACTTCAATCTGGTTTAATGTTTAATTATGATAACATGGTCTTCAAAAAATCTCTTTCAGCAAGAGCATCGTTCACATTGAACCAGGAAGTCCAGATGGTTCATCTACACCCACCAGACCTGGAGCATCATCCATCCATGTACATGTAGGTAACTCCAGTGAGGTTGATACAAGCATCAAGGACAGCATTGACACACCTTCTACTCATCTCTCCACAGGTACTGGTGCTACGTATGAAGCAACCGTCAATCGAAAGATTAAGAATCTTCAGGTAGGGTGAAATGTTAAATCTTTGTTTAAGAAAAGTTTCTCTAACTCCCTTTCTATTTTTAACAGACTATCAATCTTTCATCTATCAATAATTGATTTCAAATATTTGAAAAACTAATTGAACACAATGTCCCATATTCTGATAGCAGGTTTAAAGTAGTGGTGTAAGTATGAATAGCCAATTGTTACATAAATCACTAGCAGTAGAGATATCATATTTCAGCTCATTTGGCTCTCAAATCATTCATAATTGTCTAGGAAGTATATCGATGAATCAGGAAAGAGCACAGTAAACATAAGAAACAGTCAACTTAATAAAAAATTTGATACATTTGGCTTCCCATACAACCACAACTTTAAACCTGAGTTTAAGTTAAACCTGACTTCAGGATACGGGCCACTAGGTTGAAGATGAATAGTGTATGCTAGGGTGTTAGAAATATATTGTCTCAAATCTCCTTCAAGCAAGGGATCTAACACTTTATAAAATAATAAACCTTTCATTTGACACAGGTTGAAGCTGAAGAGCTGCGACGACGTCTGTACATTGAGAGCAAGGCAAGGGCAGCCTCTGATGAACGTGTGATTGAGCTAGAGGTTGAGAATAGTCGCTTGAAGCACCAGCTTCAGCTCCTTGAGGCTAGGGGTCCTACCTCACCTCTCAAGAAGGGTGGACAAGTGGAAGAAGAGAATGGGGAGGATGAGGCATTGCTAGAGAGCATTGAAGAGTCATTCCAGAAATTCCATAGCTTCCTTGACCTTCTTAGAGATGCTGGGTGAGTGTGTTTGAATAGTCCTAAAGCATTTCAAAACCATGAGGATGTATAAACAGCTGGCCCTAAAAAAACCCCTGGTAATCAGCCTTTGGTGAGTTCAGGCATTTAATAATCATCTATCAGAGGGTCATGTGCTAGATTTTTAGTCATTTTATGATTTCCCTCAGTAACAGATTTATCCACATTGCACTGCACACAATTGTGGAGAAAGGAATGGGTACCTGGCAGGGTTTAGATCTTGAATACTTGTAATACACCTGTACCTGTAAGGCTGCTCAGCTATGTCAGGGGTACTAATATGATACCATGTCTTGAGCAAAGTAGAATAGTAGGTGTGCTATGCAAATGGACCTAATATTATTTTCATCATTACTACATTCATTTTAGACAAAATCAAATTAATCAGAAAAGAATAAGTCCTCCACATTGATCCGAAGTAATTAATAAAACTTGTTTCTTTGATTTATTTCAGTCTTGGTCAACTGTGTACATTAGTGGGACTGAGCACTCAAGACATTAGTCATCCTACAGTGAAATCTATCTTGAAGAACCACCAACCATCAACTCAATCGGGACCAGCTTCATCATCAGCACAACAAACACATAGTGTCTACCAGCCTGGAAACTTGATCTATTCTAATCATCCAATTCAACCATCTCCTTACAATGTCCCATTCGGAGCAATGGGTCCTCTGTTGCCTGTGATGTTGTATCCAAATCAGACGTCTTCCCCAGGAGCTGGTAATGTGAACTTCCAACAAGCCCTTGGGGCACAACCAGTGAACATGGGTATCTATCCCCAAATGATGAGTACATACCCACAGCAAATGCCTATGATGCAGGGTCAGATGCCTCAAGTGAACCAACCTTTGGCACCACAACTACATATGTATCAGCAACCTATGCAACCAGTACTTGCCAATCAACAGTCATCCTCTGCAGGAATTTCAAATGGAGGTCTTCAGCCTGTCACATCCAGTACTTCACAATCCAAACAATCAAGAGTGGACAACACATCCACATCAGGGGCATCAACTCAAGTGACTGTATCTAGCCAAAGACCTATTCCAGTTACGTCGAAAAGTGAAAGCATTCCTCTGGAATCCATGTCCAGCACAGAGGGTGTGTTTATGCCAAGTGTCGTTCAGATCTCTCAAGGATCAGGCATGTCAGAAGATAAAAAACAGCCAACCAGTGGAACTACCCTACCAACAGTTTTATCAAAAGCAGATAGACAGGTATCACCTGAAGTTGATGAAAGAGATGGACAAAACAAAGAGGATTCCCTTCATGATCATCCAGGAAGTCACAAAGGCAGTCCCCTTGCTCTGGGTGAAGAACTTGGCCTTCAGAAGGTTGAAGATTCTTTTGAGTCAGACATTGGAAACATCAGACAAATGACTGAACTTGACTTTGGTGAGAGTATTGATTCCACACCTAGAATACCTGACACTAAATACTCTAAAGACAGTCCAAGGGTAGAGAGTGCCACACCCACCAAAGGTATTGGATCTCCTACAGAGTCTGATCACTCTGGAAGAGGGCCTCCAAGGGGTGCAAGCCCCATTCAAAGTTACTCCGAGGACTTTGAAGGTGAAGCTGATGAGGATGAAAGTGAGATTGAAGAAGATCTTTTCAAAGATTCAGAAGGCAGTTTACCAGGATTAACCAGTGATGATGAATTCTAAACAACTGTACATGACAGGGAAAAAATGAGCATGATAACTTTGTATGACTCTTATTTATTATTAAACTACAAATTAAAAGCAATGAACAGATATGATACTGTACAATTGACCAAGATTTAAATTCAAATTTTCAGAGTGGTTTTTAACTATAAATAGACTAGCAGAGCTGCCAAGTAGTACTGATTTTCTGTATTTAGTACTAAAAACAGAGAATACTGACTGTTTCATGGAAAATACTGATTTCTTAAGTTTCAGTTTATGTGTATGTGTTGTCCTATAGTATTCCTGTGAAAATACTTATTCCCTCACCAAAATACTGATTTTAAGCCTTAAAAATACTGAAATGTTCTTGTTCACATTGGCAGCTCTGGACTAGGCTATTTTGACTCCTAAGAAAACAGGGGGGGGCTTCTTCATCCCCCATGTTTTCTCTTAGGAGTCGAAAAAACAGCCCCCCCCCTTTGATCTCGGCTGTTGATTGCACGATTGCAACAAAATTGGCATGCGCATTACCCATGCCATGGCATAATCTAATAAACTATATTTTCAGCCTTGAAAATACTGAAATGTTCTTGTTCAGATTGGCAGCTCTGGACTAGGCTATTTGACTCCTAAGAAAACGGGGGGGGGGGGGGGGGCTTCTTCAGCCCCCCCATGTTTTTTCTTAGAAGTCGAAACAGCCCCCCCCCCCTTAGATCTCGGCTGTTGATTGCACAATTGCAACAAAATTGGCATGCGCGTTACCCATGCCATGGCATAATCTAATAAACTATGAGATCAAATTCTGCAAAAAAATCTGATTGCTAATTAATTATGCTTATCTATGCATAAAATCAAAAGTTTGCTCTAATTAACTAAATAATTTTTTAAATAAATCATTTTTTAGAGCAAAATAGAACTGCTTTGCAACGTCATATTAGTAAATTCAATCTATGTATGAATTAGATCTCAGAGTATTTCTAACATATTTGTTTTGTTTTTTTAACATTGCCTACTGGTGATCTATGGAGATTGGCAAACCTTTGTGGGAATACATAAATTCGGTGTCACCAAAGAGTTTGAAATTGAAAATAAAATTAAAATCAGGTTAACAACTAAATTTCTTTATTTATATCAAACTTTCATGTGATAGCAAACTATCAACCAAGTGGTACTATGTAAATAAGTTACTTGGCTGGATTTCTCAGGTTTCTGCATGAATTTATAGCCTGCATTTAGTGTTGCATTATGTATGGGCATGATCATATTTGCTCTGTTCTGTTTGTTTGCAACTTGTAATTACTTGGCAGGTGTTAGCTCCATCTCAGGACGAGTAGCAAAGAATATATTTGACACATAATGCAACAATATATTGTAACAATATGGTAGATAAGTTGCAGAAATGAATGAGATGTCTTGCACAGTATATTATTTACAAAGTCCCACTTGGTTAATTAAGATATAATATGAAATATCTATTAATGAAATTAAGCACATAAACTGGTTACTTTTTCTTTGGAGACACTGAATTTCTATTACATTATACACCAATGGGCAGAAATTTGCACTGGTGACCCGCAGCATCGGTCAGCATCAATACCAAAGCAGATCGAACTGTTTTACTGGGGCCTAATATGACATAATCTCTCAGCTTCATAGGTGTAGTAATCCAAATGCACTTGTAACCAGTAGGTGTTTGGATGATATGGACAATATCATGTTAAATTTGTAGTATTTGTAGTGTATACTTGGGTCATTACACATTGACTGAACATGTATGTCTTCTAAAGGTGAAACGTTTACAGGATTGAAGTAATGTTTGATTAATGTTTATGTGGAAGCGCCTTGGTGTAGCGGTTCTGACTCTCGCCTTGTAATCAGAGGGTCGTGTGTTCGAATCCCACCATGGCCTAGCGCCCTTTGGCAAGGCGTCAATCCACACTTTGCCACTCTCACCCAGGTGCTAATTGGGTACCGGTAGGAAACAACCGTCATTGTGGTTGGTTTAGCAAGTTTGCGCCTAACAGGCTGCTTGGAATGCTATGAATCCAGTGACCGGGTAATAATTGTGAAGCGCTTTGAACAGTCGTAGATTGATAAAGCGCTATATAAATGCCAATTATTATTATTATAATTATAAAGTGAATTCCCATCCTTAAAATTCTTGTAAATTCATATTTGAAGCAATAGTATGGTGCCTGTATTTTATAGCCTTCACGGTGATATTGCATTTTTGTGCAGCCATACAGTGTAGCATGGTCAACTATTAAAAAACAAATGCTTCATTTCATCCCCTATTCATCATGGAAACTGAGCAATGAAGATTTTACCCAGTCAATGATTGAGCTGTTTTATTAGGTTTAAAAAGCTTAAGAAAATGTGTGCAAACATAAAAAAAATGTTTATAATAGGAAGTGTTGCTGAGAACTTCCGTAGGAGACACAACAAACAATGACATACTCAGAAATAAAAAAAAAATGTACAAATCACTACACCAAAAATTGGCAGTTTAAAGGATTCAAAGAAATTTTTTTGTCATGCATAAATTATCATCATTAATTCATTTAAAATAGAAGTAGAATTTGTGTAAGCAGCCCCAAAGATTACATAATTTTTCCCATCACACACATTTTTGTCACCACTGTGTAATATGTGGCCGAAATCTTGTGGGGGGGGGGCATACCAAGGGGCACAGACTAAGCAGATTAAAGCTCATATCATTTATTTTGTTGTATCCTAATTGATGTAAAAAAAAAAATTCTATTTATCTGTCACTAAAATAAAGCTCTTTAACTTTTTTTTTTGGTGTATACACTCTTTGAAATACTGGATTAAACATTGTATGTTATAGGCAGTGTGCATTGCAAGTTTTCATTGCAGGAGATATATCTGGGATGGGGTATGGTGAATGGGCCCCAGAATATAAGAACATTCAATGTAATAATAATATCATATATAGGGTATTTATATTGCACACATATCCACCTTGTTAGGTGCTCAATGCGCCCCTATATTCCCTGACGTAATGGATAGTTTCAAACTTTCAACACCAATTTGAATGAAGTAGAACATGTTCAAAATGTATTCACCTTGATGTTTTGCCCAATTGCATTCTTTTTTTTTTATGTTTATAAGTGAATATGGTTTTGCATCTTGTAATATATAATGTATAAAAAGTTCTGTGTTATTTTTTATATAAAAGTGCAATTTGATCTTTTAAGAATTTATAATTTTACTTCCTTATTCAGCTGAATGAATGTACTGTTTGCATTAAAGTGCCTGTTTCGCTCCATTAGGTGCATAACATACATTTGGAAATGCAAGTATTGTTTTGTGTATTCATTTCAAAGGAATTTTTATAGTTCATTAGAGAAGAAAGATTATCAATAACAGAATTCTGTGAAAGATGAAATGAATTATCCATTGACCTCATGAAGTATTCTGTCCATTGCCCTCAAAAGTATTAATCATACTCTATGATGCTTGATAGATAAAAATACACACAAAATGTAAAAAATAAAGTCCATCTTTATTCTTCTATATATAAGATTAACCTTTTTACCATGTCTTAAAGAAGAAAATACAACACTTGTCTTTTATTATATTTATCTGTTATCTCAAATTTAAAATCCTTCATAAAATTGATACATTGACAAGGCTATTTACTCCACCCAGAGTGAAATATTGACATAAACTTCATTATTCAACTAAGAAATGTGGGGGGAAAAGCAAAACTTAAAAATGTCATAACTTTCTTATTTTACATCCGATTTTGATGAAGTTTTCAGTGTTAGTGCTAGTATGATTATTTTCTACTTGTTCAAACCAACATTTTTCTTGGTTGGACTTTTAATATCCTTTAATATCCTTATTTGTTTTCTATGGGACTTTGAAATTCATGAAATTGAAATTACTTTCATGTCAATTTTGTCAAATTATAAAAGTTAGTTCTGATAAATATACCAAGGACCAAGAAAGAGTTTTTGCTTTTACTAAAGGGAAACTATACAATGCATTGATTCCTTTAAAAAATGCAATTACACCCACAATGGAGAGCTGAGATGTTTTTTGTTGAAAGTTTGTGGACTGGGACAGCAGACAGAACATCCAAAGATTTGCACTGGACGAACAATTGCAAATATATCATTCAGAGGTCAAGAGATTCCGATGCTGTCCCAGTCCACCATCTTTCGACAAATGCCTCTCAAATCTCCACTGTGATTTGACCTGCATTTTCAAAGGAATTGGTGTGTTGTAGAGTTTCACCGTAGTAAATGCAAGAAGTCCAGAATGAGGCTCCAGGAACTACAGTTCAGCTTATCAAGCTAGTAGTACCCTCATTTCTTATTTTCATCAAATTTGTGAAAGTGGAATCCAGAAAAATGTTGGTCCACTTATTTTCAAAATATCTATGTTGATAAACATGCACCCAATTCCACTAAATAGCCATGCCAAGAATTTGAATCTATAAAGATATGAATACAATCATTCTGTCCTTGGAATTTGAGTAATATCTGTTACATTTTCTGTGATTGCACAGAAAAGTATACTAAAGATATAAAACCATAGAAAAAAAGTCCAGGCACTCACTTCCACTGATCACCATCATATTTTTACTCTTAAACATTAACATTAAACACACATTTCACTTCATCACTATCAAATTGTATACTTCAAGGAAAATATTTTTTTAGTCATCTCTTACAATGTAAAGGGAAATGTCATTAAGATGTTTTCATGTTGTGCATGAACCCACAAAAATAACGTTAAAAATAAGTTTGATTTATTCAAGATTTATAATTATCTAAACTATTTATAGTAAAAAAATGTCAAAACTGAGCCAAAAAAGCTTTAAATTGTGTGAATAGTTTTAATATGATACTAATTAACATCTTTATATAAAAGGACAAGTCCACCCCAACAAAAACTTGATTTGAATAAAAAGAGATAAATTTAACAAGCATATCACTGAAAATTTCATCAAAATTGGATGTAAAATAAGAAAGTTATGGCATTTTAAAGTTTCGCTTATTTAAAAAAAAAAGTTATGTGAACGAGCCAGTTACATCCAAATGAGAGAGTTGATGACATCAATCACTCACTATTTCTTTTGTATTTTATTATATGAAATATTTTGATTTTCTCGTCATTGTCATGTGAAATGAAGTTTCATTCCTACCTGAACACGTGAAATTCCATTATTTTAACATTTTGTGCTCCAGGCAAGGAGGTCCTAATCGTGAAATTCGTAAAAATTGAAATTTTGTATAATTCAAACAATAAAAAACAAAAGAAATAGTGAGTGAGTTACATCATCGACTCTCTCATTTGGATGTAACTGGCTTGTTCATATAACTATTTCGTTGAAAATAAGCGAATCTTTGAAATGTCATAACTTTCTTATTTCACATCCGATTTTGATGAAATTTTCAGCATTGTGCTTGTCTGATTTTTCTCTATTGATTCAAATCAACATTTTTCTGAGGTGGACTTGACCTTTAAGCTACAAGACTATAAATAATTGAAAAAAACAATTTTGACATGTTCCACTTGATTGTAAAGTCTAGATACACATCATGAAATACCTCTGGGATGTTTAAGTTTTAGCAAAGCATTGTTTAACTTTTTTTTTTTGTGGGGGGGGGTCAGGTACTCTTTATTGTCCAAGAAAGTACAGTATATCATAAATATTTGTGGAAAAGGATGTTAAATGTGGCTATAACTTTCTATTATAAAACAGATTATCGTGGACATATTGTATTTTTATTTTCTTTCATTGTAATTCCTTAAAGCTAGATGCTTCTTTTTCCTGCTACCTGGCCTTCTCTGACTTGAGCAACTTCAGTAGAGCTTTGATCACCTCCTCATCTGAAAAATATAAAAATAAGGGGGGAATGAATAACGCTCTTTAAAAAGATGACACTATGATACAGTTTCAGTCTGAGTATAAATACATAAAACCAGTGGATTCAAATGATTAATCTAGTCAATTGATTTGGGTAGGGAGTGATGAAAGTAGATCATTAAAATATATGAATGGTATAGGTAGAGTTTAAACTTTATTGGTGAATACAATAGACTACCAAAGTGTGATGTCATCAATTTTCAAATTTTGCATTTCAGCATTTTTGATACCATATTTTGGAAGAGCATGACGAAATCCCCCCACTACCAAAATTTGGTGCAAATCATTCTAAAGGGGCCTGATAAATGACCTCATGATAAGCCCCATTGAAGTCAATGTATTATTGGCCTTGTTGCTAACTTTTAGAACCAGGCCAATACTACATTGACTTCAATGGGGCTAATTATGTATTCATGAGGTCATAACTCAGGCCCCACATGGACCAATTCGCACTAAAATTTGGTACTGCAGGTATTTCATCATGCTCTACCAAAATATGGTATCAAAAATTCTCAAATGCAAAAAAAGTTTTTTTTGTGACATCATCACTTCGGTACTCTACACACACATCCCTCTATCGGCTATCATGGTATAATTTCTATGACGGGCAGTATCATCCTGACATCTTTTGAAAAAAAAAATCAACTTAAAAAAAATGAAATTGGTAAATAGAACTGAGCAAATTATATGTCACATATCTATAGATGATAAAACATCAGAGCAGTGCCTGAGGGAAACATGCTGCAAATTTTTTATTATAGCTATGCAGACAATTTGCTCACACATATATTGCTTTGAAGTGAAAATAATCTTAAAATAATGTTTCAACTATTTTGTTTTGATTATTTTTTGCAAAGTTAATTTTGACCATATTTCTAGGTGACTGGACTCTAAATGTTGAAATGAAAATAAAGGAAAATATGATAATAATTGAGTAGTCTATCAGCATTCCAGTAGAATTATGAAATATTATTATTATAATAATTATAACGTTTGATTCATATAGCACTTTTTGATGAACTATGAATTGGTGGGACATCTAACATAAGGGTATTGGTAATTTTTGTTGAAGAAAAGAAATCCCTCTAAAGACTTATTAGCACATAGTGCAAGCGCACTGAATTTAATTAAATCAATTCCCATTGGTGAAATGAGATTAAAATGCTATCAAACAACCTTTCATTGGAAATGCTATATATCCATAGGTGTTCCTCAGATAAAATGAAGATAAAAAGATTCTCAGAATACTACTTTGAAGTGACTTCCAGGGTATGTTACCACTGATTTAAACTGAAAGGAAAATATCATCCTATCTGAGGTAAAATTGATCTAGAATACAGACATGTAGCTCCCCTGAGCATTCATAAAATATATCTTCAGTGTAAGAAGTTCTCACATAGACACCCTGCCATATAATTTACTGAAACCCAATTTGTCATTGAATTCCAGGTTTTATTGAATAATAAGTTGATCAAACATGAAACTGGCATCTAATCCTTTTTGTTTACATGCATGCCCCATTCATCCAATCTAATCAACCCGAATACCCACCTCTTTCTGATGTCCACTTAACTAACGAATGGCAATGGTCGACTGTAAACGCTCTTATTTTTGCAGGATTAATTTTTTGCAATACACGGGAATGAGCAAAATATTTAAAAAATTCACGGGTTCTTGAATTTGCGCTGCATGCTCCACAATCACTAAGTCACTTCCTTTTTCCCCATCTGTGGCTAGTTTTAATTAACATTTCAGGCAACAAAATTGTATTTTCTGCTCATAATTCTAGCTCTATAGCGGCATAATTCAGCATTGTTTTGATTAATCATGAGCTTTTGTAACATTCAGCGCAATTTTTTTTTGCGGGGTGGATAACAGGGAAGGCATTGCAGGCAAAACGGAGGTGCTGCTGGCCTGATATGGATGACCGAGCACCAGGTAAGGATTATGCGGATTACAGCGGTTAAAAGTGCATGGGATCAATCGACAAGATGTCTTCTTGAAAACTAAACAGATCTAAACAATCGCCAATCAAACAGCAAAAGCAACTTTTATTTCAAGCAAAATCATGATTCAAACACTGATCTGCCATGCATAGGATTTAGAGCGCAAGCTTGCTTGCTTGCTTAAATGTTGCCTTCTATAGGTCAAATTATACATTCTCTTTGCCAAAACTATACATGCAATTACACCCCAGTTCAAAACATGCATTAAAATAGATATTCATAAATTTGTGTTTTTAAATTCACGCTCACCGATCTTGCCGCAAAAATTAATGTACCACAAATGTTTCTGAATTAAAAATGTATTTCTTTCTATACAAACCTTGTATCTGTAGAGCTGGACTGGCAAGTTTCTTCTCTAAGAAGACATTGAGTAGAAGTCTAAGCTCTTTGAAGATGACTGCGGTTTTTGCGGAAGCCTACGAAAGTACAATAACAAGATCTTAGATGAAAGGACTATACGCTGTTACACTATACACTGTAACATACAATACTATAAATGCGATTTGTTATAGTGTAATCAATTTCTACTTAAAACTAATATTTTTGGTTTAATATACACATAATGAAGCCTATCCCTAATCAACATTTATGACTAAAATCAATAAAAATTTATATAGTAAACTACAAAGTATGTTTCAAGAAAAAAAAGATTTCATGGTATACCCCCACGTAAGCTTTCCCTACTGCTTTGAAGGCGAAATCTAAAAGCATGTTTTTTAATCGTAATAGCTAAAATTTATTATTTTTTAAAATTAAGTTTCCTTCATTTCTCTACACTGTCTCACAATCCACATAAGCCCACCTTCTATCCATCCCCCCCCCACACCCTAACAACATGTTTTGCCTCCTGATAAACTGATTGATCACCAACAAACATCCTTGTCAATATTTCTTCTTAATGAACCTGTTCATGACTTTCAGCTACCCTAATACTCACCTGGAATTTAATCCAATCATCTATGCTAATAAAACCTTGTCTATGATGAACAGCTATCTCTCCACCAAACAACAGAAGAGGATATGGGGTTATCAACGAGCTCTCCCTGATGTAAACCTTGGATAATTTCACCTGTTATCAACAAAAGACAGCATACTTGGATCACAGATAATGTATTGGAATATATTAATATTTCAATATTTTGCTCCTTAAGAAGTGTACCACAGGCCTGTGCTGAAGGCAAAGCCGTCACTGACGATTTCAATGTGTAAACTTAAAAATATGCCCATATTCTGAACTATACAACAAATTAGGTCATGGTCTCTAAGTCTGTGCTAAAAAGGCCAATTTTCAGACAATTCCAGACTTGAGAAATAATTTTCTGTCAAAAAGAAGAAACCCATGTTCATGTCTCTGCCCATCAAAGACGGTATGTTTACAGATTGTCTGTCCATCTGTCCCGTTTTGGTTTTCAAAATAACTAAAGAACCTTTCCTGACAAATCAAACACTATGTAAGTATGAATAGAGGAGTGACAGTGATCTGATGAGTTTTGAAGTTATCAAATTCTTAGTAGCTCATGGATGCACACATTAATAAAATGTAGTAATGAACTGGAACAGGGACAGGCACTTATGGGAGGACTTACAAATATTGAACAGAGGCTTTACTGATTGATAGCAAATAATGATTTGGAAAATCACCCTTTCTGAAAATAACATCCAGCCATTGGTGCCTAGCTGCCGATTAACGGAAGATGGATGAACAGTTACTGGTCCTTTAGTGGTATCAGCTCGACATATTATTTCATCATCCTTCATACCATGTGCAGGAGGCTCATAGGTTGTCTTGGCAACATTAGGATACAGACCTAGTCAACAAAACAAATTAACTGGTTAACACTTTTCAATCATTAGAAGCACTTTGAAATTATTGATACGACTGTACAAATTCAACATACATTCAAAGCTCTTGAAGAAGATAATTTCAAATATACAGAAAAAAAATTGTAAAAGAGAATTTACTATCAGTGTGGAAGAAGCAATCAAGTGGAACGCAAGTTGCAAGCAAACAATGTTTTAGATTCCCTATCTACATGTAAAAAAAAAGACTAACAGGTGTCCCATCAAAAAATATTCTCTACTCCATAACCGCAAAAAAAAAAAGCTAGATTTAATAGAATACACATATTATTATCACACAAAAATCTGGACAATTGGACGTGCACAGGAGCTCAAAGAATTGAGGATGTTGGTGAGGAGCATTAAGTTCACAAATGCCACTACAGAAAGGCAACTTTGGATGTAAAGAGGTAGTCTGAATACAATCAAATAATTACCTGCTGTGAGAACAGACTTGAGTAAAGCAGTATTGGATGTTGTCAACGGGAACACATCTTTGTATCCAGATGATGATTCAGTCTTACTGATCTCTAGAACCTCCATCTTGGATAAAAGTGACTTCTGTTTTGCTGATGAGGAACTAGGAGTATTCTGATTAGTTGTTGATGGAATAAAGCCTATAGACTTGACCAACTGCATGAGGTCTCTCTTTACATTCTGCAATGCAATACACATTATGATTGGAGGGGAAATAGAAAACCATGATTACTTTAGTAGAAATTAATATCTCAAAGTAAATTATAAGGAAAATGTCTTTGTTATAAGCTTCTTTTTTTTTCTTTGACAAATAGTATCATATCATTGATAAATGTGAAATTCATTTTATTTTCCATTTTTCAAACAATGCTTATATGAACAGAGATAGAAATAGATTCAAAGCATCTTACTTTAATCAATAAACCAAACAGTCTCTTAAAATATAATGGAACCAACAAATGTAACCCTCAAAATATGATGAGATCACTGATGAGCCATCTCCTTTACAACATATCTTAAATTCCTCATTCCTGTGAAATCATCGGGTTGAATTGACAAAGATAAATCGGCAACATTCTTTACTTTTCTTACCTCCATATTTAAGAGAGCTGTCCTACTCAGAAAATTAACATGACAGTATTTAGATTCAGCAGATCTACCTTTACTCTGAGCTTCTTTCCACCTGAATATGAAAATAAATAATAGCAAAAAATTACCTGACAAACAACAGTTTCACCTACAACTGTCTTGTGACTATGCACCTTCTTTCTCTCGCACAATAATTAGGTTTTCAAAATCCCAATATAAAACTTTCTGGGACTAAACATATAAATAATTGGATTCTAATCAATCACAATTTGAGATTTTCTGATAAAAACTTTTAATAAGATGGGGCCCTGGTGATACCATTTAAAATGATAGGGATGTCCTTGGACATAACTTTGCCTGAACTTTGTTTTACCACACTATAAACTAAAGGCTCAAGGTCTCATCTGGTGATCAAATTCAAACAGGTCCCTAAGTATCAATTTAGCTACTTCAAAAATTTCATTAACAATATACTTCTTGAAAAATATATACATGTATGAAATGCTCGACTTCAAAAGGATATTCTAAAACTGGAAATTAACCACTTGTTGCCATTTTTGTGAAGGCATTGGTGGAAGAATAATACTGAAAGGTGCAGCTTTCATCATTGCTCCAATTATTTATGCAACTACTTATGACAATAATAGCTACTAATGAGAATAATATACTTATATTGACAGTGTGATTTTTATCAGATTGATTAGATCCTTCATTAATTCACTACATAATGATAGAGGGTAATTATCAAGTGCATATTGACCAGTATAGTACTCTCTAAACAAAACATGTATATGTCTCTCATCTGTACAGTGTAACACTAAAGTATCAAGTGCACACTTCAACCAAGAGTGAGAAAATCATTTATTTATGGTGTCACTTAAACAGCTATCCATGCCTCAAGGATGGCCCCTCTGAAATCAACACCACTATCAGCTTTATAGGACTTCTTAATGTGACAATACACCAAGGACAATACTGGGGATCTTTAAAGCAACAGTACAAATAATGACCTAATGTGTTAACACTCAATGCTTACATAAGAACATGCTATAAAAACATGCTATGATTACATAAGAATATATTCTTATGCAATCACAGCATGCTTTTCATACAATTTTAAGTAATTAGATCAGCAATGGAATTTCAATTTCATAATAAATCATGAAATTTCACTGCTGATCCAATGAAGGTTACTACTGCAAAGTGCGATGTCTCAGAAATAGACCACTATCTCTCAAGATATGAATATTTAGTGATAAGATATACGCTATCTACACTGCCTTATTATCAAACTTGAGCTTTGGGCCTTTTCACTACATAGGCCTATCAATAGAATAAATATTTATCTGGATTATCATTCAGGAAGAAAAAGGACAGTATTTCTAATTACTGGAACACACACAGGCCTCAAACTTTGGTATATAATTACAATATAATCTCGAAGAACTTTAAATGGATATTATTACTATGTTTAATAAATGATAGGATTGAGTAAAGAATTCAAATTGTTGGGAAGGTGAAAACAATCACTTTAATTTTCATGTAATTTTGAGAAGGTACCAAGGTAAAAGGGTCCAATGCAAAGGGTTACTCCTCAGATACACGGATCTCCAAAATATGATCCCTAAAACAGCTGAAATGTTCAGACCAAACACTTGTGTGTAGTTTCAAGTATAAATCTGGAAATAGTGCATGAGATGCAACAAAAGTTCTGATCACTTATACAAAAAAAAAATAATCTGATGAACAGAATTTATGTCTATATTTCAATCTGAAATAGCCATACCCTGAGTAAGCTTTATAGATTGTGATGTGGTCGGAGTTTGCTACAGACATTGATCGTTTTGCAGCATCAGCCAAGCTTCGTTTCCCTAGAGGCACAAGGAATGGTGGTTTATCTGTCATTGCTGAAGCAATAACTGCCTAGGGATAGAACATATAATAAAACCATTTGTCTTTGCATGGTCAGGATGCTGATTGAAAAGTGTGTATACAAGTGTCTAGGTGACAAATATTATATTAAAATTCAATTAATATTGATTAAATGAGAATATTCCCATTTATGTGTGTATGGGAATGTGTGATTATGAGACAAAATCTCTTGTCATTTTGAACTAGTCAAATTAAATGACAATTTCAATTAAGTGAGCTTCATAAATAATTCTGAAGAGTATTCAATACATACTTCAGTGAATATGATTTTTTTTATAATATTAATTTCTAGATATTCATACAAAATAATTAAGTCACAACACATAAGCCAAATTCTTATTCAACTTGCATATTGTTTCTTTTTAAAAAACTTTTTTTAGATACATGAAAGCTCTTAACATCCATTTTCAACTCACCACTGGCTCCAAACAGCCAAAGATGGCAGCAAATAAGAGCATCTTGCCAATGCGGACGTTGACTGGGAGAGCTGCCAAATGCTGACCAAGTGGTGTTAGGGTTGGAGTATCTAGCAGACATGCTCCAACCTCCCTTAGAAGAGACATAGAGGCACGCACTGCCTGTGGGAGAGGTGGATCTAGTGCTGCCTGCAGGAAGTCTTCAGGGTTTCCAAGAGAGCATTTCTGAATTTAAGAAGTATATATCGAGTTAAAATGAGGGTTTTCTTATCACCTCTTTTAATCTTAATGTAAGAATTCTATATATGTGAACAGCTATAGCCTCAAATTACAGAGTCTTGTTAAATGTGATTTAACCACTTGTAACAACAAATTATTGATTTCCTGATTACCTGACAAAAAATTGGCTCTGACAAACCAACAACTTGAGGGGGAAGATTTCATAGATAGGGTAAGCGATTGTGATTGTCAAATTGTTTGTCATCGTTTATGACTATCAAGTGAATGGCTTTATGACTGAATTCTAGCAAGTATAAAGATCAAGTAAATATCTAGTCTACTCATAAATTCTTTCTTTACTTCGTTTAGAAAATTTCTTCAAACTTTACATGCATCTTCTAGAAGTACCAGTAGGAAATACTTTTCACATAATTTTGTGTGTTGGTAAGGACAGAATGATATCATAGGCCCAACATGTTTTGGTGACAAGTCTCAATATTGGCAGAGAAGTTTTTAGTCAATCAAACCCTCTACTGCATAATGTTCACTTTGACATCATTGGTAACAATTCTATGAAATTCTTGATTTTGATTGGCAACTGAGCACTGCTCATACAACAGATCATCATCTTTAATCTTTTCATCATATTATCTTTCTACTGACCATGATATGCAGACAGAGCTCCTCCAGTGCCACTCTCTGAATCTCTGGTTGAGTGAAGGACCTCATACCATCGTAGCGCTGCTTGGTGTATAGACGGAAACAGAAGCCTTCCCTTACCCTACCGGCTCGACCCTGTCTTTGCTTTGCACTTGCTTTGCTTACATACATCTCTTCCAAAGAGCTCATCTGGCTACGCTCATTGTACCTGCCATTCAAAATAGGTTGGAAATCTTAATGGAACAGCTTCTTAAAAAGTAGAGAAATTTGCTTGTAATTACATGAGAGGTATATGGCAACAATATCTGCACTATGATACCATACCTTGGCAGGGCATAACAAAAAACACCGAAATCAGTCCAAGGGGGCCAAGGATAGGCTGTATAAATATTTACTTTAATACATCCATTGAAATTAGAGTAAGTCTGTCTGGTTCCAATCAATTATGAGCTAGGCAAAATAACATTAAAGGTAAATGCTAGTTTTGGTAACGAAATCAAAATGAGTTTGTACAGAATCCAATGAAATGACGACCAAAGTGTCTGTATAAACAAAACGCATGTGCCAAAGGATTCTGGAAGAAATTGTGTAATTGCTGAGAAATCAGCAAATAAGCACAGGATTCCGGTAGAGCGTCGGGCCCGACGCTCTAAGCTATTGTCCCACGTGCGCTTATCTGTGTTGGGGATCTTCTGTGTGAACATTTTTCAGCGTAGATTTCAAGATTTCACAACTTTCAGTTAATGTAATTGTACCAGATCTAGATCCTCAATGATATACTGACAATTAAGCCTTGTTTTACAGACTTTCTCATGAAATCAGTGTTTACTGCAACTACTGGAATTTCTCTTTTACTTCAATGGGACCTATAGGTATTAATTTGGTTGTATCTTGGGCCACCATAACCTAATCCTCTTGAGTTCTTTATCATGCTCTATCATAATATTGTCATTAAATTGCTGAGATGCACAAAAGGAAAATCGATGTAACACCCCGATAGATGAGCACGCCCTTCTATAACCCATCAATTACATGACCCAGGTGATCCTTGTAATAACCCCATGCGTTACATTAATTCAGTAGAAAAGGGGTTAATCTCAAACAAACCATATTTTTTCAATAATTCATATCTACACTGTACATTACCTATTCTCTTTGACCCTGCCTGCATCAATGACAAAGACGACGTCTGGAATGGTAATACCCGTTTCAGCTATATTGGTTGCTATGACGATCTTACGTACACCAGGTGGAGGAACAGAAAAAGCAGTGCTCTGATCGTCGGATGACAAGACTGAATGAAGCGCAAGTATAATGTATCTGGGAGGAGAGACACCAGAGATTCAGAGATAAATTTCATTAAAGTTATTATCAATGTCAGTTTCTCTACCAATGAAAATCAATGTTTCAACAAAATATTCAAAACAAGGCCCAAATTTATGATTAATTCATATCAACATATCATATGTTGATTAAAAAGAATTTGGACAATGAAAAGTACATGTTATAGATATTGAAAGTGGTAAATTCATAAAATAAACCGGGTAATAAAGATTGGATTTATATTTCATTTTTTCCAGAGGATACAAAATGCTGTTTGCGACATATTACTGTTTGATACTCAAATTTACTCCAAAATGACAGTAATAGATGAATTTGTCAGTCATTGACAATATAACTTCATAAAAAGCATATCACATTTCTGACAACTGCAGGTTGGTTCCTAGGGAGGACACTCATGTACATGTACATATAGAAATTAAGTGAACTCGCCATTTTGATGACCCCCTTTTTAAGCTTCTGATCACTGTTTTCAAGATATATGCAATGTTCCTCAAACTGCCTCCAAATTTCTCTGTCACTACATGCCATTCCCTTGTTCCTGTAGGTGCATTTACTAGTGTTCACTTGGCTGCTTAGTACTAGCATTCCTCAGTTGTGGCACACCCCCATCAACATCTTGGATATGACTAAAGCCATCAAATCAACCACAACGATGATATATCTTTTTTTCTTTCTTCTTTTCATTGTAAATTTTAGTTGAATTTAAAATGAAAGAATTAAATGTTATCAACCAATCTCTATCAATCAAGAGTTTTGAATGCTATCAAAATGCACTCAATAAGAATTGATGATATATTAAGTAGAATACTGTAGGGCCAATCCTGTAATACCTATCTGTATTGGAGAAGTTAGGATCTGCTTGTAGAAGCTCGTAGAGTTGTTGGATTTGGGCTAAGCCAGGCATGAAGATCAGTACAGCGCCCTCTACAGATTGAAATAGAGGCACTTGCTCAAGGTAGCTAAGTAATTCCTATAAAACATCAAAGCAGAATATATCATGTTACATCATGAATTTTAGTTAGACAGTTCTTTCATCATTCATTAAACATCATATTTTTAATTGATTACACCTCATTTACTTATCATAAATAATCAAAATATATAGGACTATTCCATAGCCCTGACAGGAGGAATAATATTTTCATTTCTTTTCTTCAATTTCCTTCATTTCCTAACGTTGATGTTCTCTTGATTCTGTATCAGATTAAAGATTTTAAAACAGTAGTATATGTGTGCTGATAACCCCGAAATGAATATAATTTATTCTTTATTTCATTGTTTTGTCACTAGTTATAACAGACATTATTTTGATGGGCAATTTCCTCAGAAAAAGGAAAATAAAGCATGCTGGTTGACTTACCAATAAGATTTAGTTCAAATGATATTTAATACATGGTACACATAATATTAAGACCAAGACAAAGCAGTTTCTGTTTCACTTCTTTGTCAGAACAGAATATCAATAAAAATTAGATTTATAGTGCATGCAACATAAATCAACCATATCTGTGGAATAGCATTATAGACAAAAACAAATACAGTAAAGAAATGAGAGAATGTCAACCCAAAAAGTCTAATTTGTAGAAGATATGTAGTTCAAATAAAAAATACACACTTTAACTTACCAAAATAAGGTCCATGTTGATTGTATCTGGATTGAGTCTAGTTATGACCTGTCTTGTTTGCTTACTGTACTTCTCCACATCCAGACCACTCTACATATGTATGAATGCATACAAACTTAGGGTCTTCTTTCACAAAGCTTATATGGTTATATGACAAGTTTGCTCTCAATCAATCACACTGAATGATTTCAGTAGCTACTAATAAAGAAGCTTTTATGAAACCAAGATTGAGATTTGAAATAAAACACATCACATAAATAGAAACAGGACAAACCTCATGGATGAATAACAAAGTCAACAAGTGGAATGCCTCTGGCCGTCTCACCTGCATCACGCGGTTCAATATAGCAGCAGTGCTGACTTTGAATACTACTCTAACTCGCACAAGATGTTCAGTGATACATGGTTGCTCTTATGTCCACTTTTTATGAACTAGACCAATAAACTTACAGAGATATGATGGTTATTCAACAAAAAACCCAACATGGCCAAAGTTCATTGACCTTACATGACCTTTGACCTTGATCATGTGACCTGAAACTCGCACAGGATGTTCAGTGATACTTGATTACTCTTATGTACAAGTTTCATGAATCAGATCCATAAACTTTCAAAGTTATGATGGTAATTCAACAGATACACCCAATTCGGCCAAAGTTCATTGACCTTTGACCTTGGTCATGTGACCTGAAACGTGCACAGGATGTTCAGTGATACTTGATTACTCTAATGTCCAAGTTTAATGAACTAGACCAATAAACTTTCAAAGTTATGATGGTAATTCAACAGATACCCCCGATTCGGCCAAAGTTCATTGACCCTAAATGACCTTTGACCTTAATCATGAGACCTGAAACTTGCACAAAATGTTCAGCGATGCTTGATTACTATTATGTCCAAGTTTCATGAATCAGATCCATAAACTTTCAAAGTTATGATGGGAATTCAACAGATATCCCCAATTCGGCCAAAGTTCATTGACCCTAAATGACCTTTGACCTTGGTCATGTGACGTGAAACTCATGCAGGATGTTCAGTGATACTTTATTAACCTTATGTCCAAGTTTCATGAACTAGGTCCATATATTTTCTAAGTTATGATGAAATTTCAAAAACTTAACCTCAGGTTAAGATTTCGATGTTGATTCCTCCAACATGGTCTAAGTTCATTGACCCTAAATGACCTTTGACCTTGGTCATGTGACATGAAACTCTAATAGGATGTTCAGTAATACTTGATTAACCTTATGGCCAAGTTTTATTAACTAGGTCCATATACTTTCTAAGTTATGACGTCATTTCAAAAACTTAACCTCAGGTTAAGATTTGATGTTGACGCCGCCGCCGCCGCCGCCGTCGGAAAAGCGGCGCCTATAGTCTCACTTTGCTTCGCAGGTGAGACAAAAACAAATTTTAATGACACATGAAATGAATGTGTGGCAAAGCGACTCTCAAATAAAATATATTTTGTAACCTAGAATTACCTATTGATTTTATTCTTTCTTTTACACTCATTTGTTTGCATTGTATTTTCAACTTCTCCTTCTTTTCCCTCCTCTGCATTCTTTTCTATACTTTTCCTTTTGCTGATTAAAATCGAAGTAAATTTGTTTTACGGATCATGAAAACATAGAGGTAAACAATCCTAAAAATAATGTAAAATTTTGCAAGAAAAATAAGAGAAAATACAGAAAATTTACCTCATCAAGATTAGCAACATCATTTGTTTCCCACGAGAGCTGAGAAGAAATAATAGAAAATGGGTAGATATCAACATTTCATAAAGTTTGTAAAACAAGCTTATAACAAAAAAATGCAATCCTATCCAATCTAAAGCAATTTGCTTAACATTTGCTGATATTAAACAAAATTTAGTATGCCAAATTTTGTGAAAAAAGAGCAACATGATATATTTAAAAAAGAGCAATCCCCCCCAAAAAAAACTGTATTGGTATGGACAGATTCCCTAACCACTGTGATGTTGGAAAATAAAATACAGTGTTATTCTAGTAATAGAAACCAAAACAATATCATGCAACAAGGCTTTGATTCAGTAAATGAAGAGCTTGTATCAATACCTGAACTTGTTGTGAATTGCCACCCTTAGTTGTCACAGAAACAGTGGTTTTGTCTTCCTGAGCCAGTGACTCATATCTCAAAGCATACCTAGAATCACTCTCAAGCTGATAACCTGTATCCTCCACTACATCTTCCAAATGATACACCTGGTAATAATCAATCATGAAAACAATAAGAAGTATAAAATGATTATAAGTATAATAATTTTGATCATATTATCTCATCACTCAACTGAATTTGTCTACAGCAATGATGATATTCTGCCATTTTGACTGCATAACATTTTACAGTGACGTTGTCAATCTTGCTGTGATTTTGAGTTAAAAATACCTCAGCACCAAAGCCAATACTGACCTGGAGATGTTCTAATGTATGCATATGAAAGCTAATATTGGTGAAATATGAATTGAAAATCATTGCATTCAATAACAGAATAATGATTTGTGACAATCATAGCTGTCTCTCATCTCGGAGAGAAATTACAAATTTTATGAAAAACAAAATGATAGTTTTTGGAATACCATCCCAAATAACTCTCATGGAGAATGACTAACCTTATGTAATAAAGGGTAAAGGAAAGTAGACAGTTACATGAAATCAGAAAACAAAACTTCAGATTTATGATTGAATTTAATGAACTCAAGAAAAAGCAACATTAGGCACTTTCGTAATGAATATTGATATCATGGCTCAGTAGCCCATCTATTCCAACACATTAGGCACCATTCAGGGCAGGCAATTTGCCAACTAACTGGTACAGTTTGACTCATGCACTCCTTCCATTGCAGTGAGTTGTTTGCTTTTAGATTTGTGATGAAATGAGATGACTGATATTGCAACATGTATCAATATAGATATTACAATATTTTTTACATTCCTAAACGAACAGTAAAGCAGACACTGATATATCTACTATCAGGCATTCAAGAACATGTTGCCATGTTCATAGTGGCAGACTAACCTTTACTGGAAAGGTTCTACCAGGGATGCTAATGATGGGACAATGGTAGAAGTAAGCAGACAATTTTTGACTGTCTAATGTAGCACTCATCAAAATCAGCTTCAGATCTGACCGCTGTTGAACCAGCTTCCTCACAATGATCATCAAGAAATCAGACTGTACGCTGCGCTCATGAACCTATGACATCAGAAAGAAAATATAGTGTGGCTTTTAAAGTGAGATACTTCATACCATTGTTATTATTGACATATCAGACATTTTTATCCAAATGGGCCTATATAACGACCTTGGAAATTAATTGATATCATACCTCGATCACTGATTTAGCAGGTGTTACAAAATACCTCTAACATAAAAACAAGAAGACAAGGTATCATATCCAAGGCTATTTTGAAATTGTAATCCCAGGAGGTGGTGCTAATTTGACTCCCTTAAGATCGTAGCCATTTGAAAGTCTGTGACGTTGCCATATCTGTAAAGAATCCATAAACAAATTCATATTAATACTTTTCTTAGTATGTCTAAAGAGTGATTTGATTTCCTTTGCAAATACACATGAATAATGTGTGAATAATGACTTGAGAAACTAACCTCATCAATGATAATATGTGAGACATCTTTGAGCAATGGATCAAGTTGCAGCTTACGTAGAAGAACCCCTGTGGTACAGTAGAGAAGTCGAGTTGTCTTTGTCTGCCTAGATTCTAGACGAATCTGATACCCACACAGAGAGTCCTACAAAAGAAAATAAAAAAGATTCATATTTCAATAATTCAAATGGACTAAAACGTTGTTTCCATGAGGTTAAAACAAGATAAAGTGAACTTGGGGTTTCACATATTCCTTCAATTGCATTATGATCTGAGTTCATTTCACTTACTTTTACAAAAAAACATAAGTCTATTGGAAACAATGATTCAGAAACAATACAAATGTCTTTCCAAGTGTTTCATTTCCTTGCTATTTTTATACTACATTAATACTAGATCAAGGACAATTCTAATATCTGCTTATAACTAATCAGCAATAACTTTGCCAGTGACCTAACATTTAGATCAGCAGCAGTAGCTCACATTTCACTTCTCTGAAGACATAATTGAAGATAAGGAATAGGGTGGTGTTTCATAAACTTCTTGAGTTTGCATGTCTGAACATATGACCAGGTAATATGGGAGTTACTTACTCCTATCACAATAATCCAATTTTGACAAATTATAATCTTTGAAATCTGATTTAGCAACCAAGAACTAGACACCAGTAGTGAAACTAACAAACAGCTTTATGAAAACTGCCATGCTTGAGAATATGTGGAGCTGGTTTTAGATTAATATCGTCTTTGAAGTTAAGTTTTAGGTTTGGATGTATGGAATCAGTTGGTACAAATTATTATGATGGCCTTCAATTGCACCTGGGGTAAATTTAAGAATATATTTTTTTTCCCAACTTACCCTAAGTCCAGGTCCAGACTCTCCCAATTCTTGTGAGACCCTCTTAGCCAAACTAGTGGCTGAAATCCTTCTAGGTTGAGTGCATACAATGTTACATGATCCTCCATTGCCAGATAACACACGGTCCTTAATGAAACAAAAAAAACAAAATTTGTTTTGTTTTATTCTATTTTATTACTGTGTTCAAAATAATACAATATCAAATGTATTTACATTGTTTGCAATATACCAAAAAAAATCCATAATATATACAGTAAATTCTTAATGAATAATTAATACAAAAAAAACACAATGTGAATATGTACTTCACTTTTGTATTAAAAAATGAATGAATGAATGCAGGAGACCACCACCATGAGAGGTTGAGCTTGAAATCGATGGTGGCCTTGATTTGATTTCTTAAATACATTAAAAAATAAGCTGCTATGAAATATAAAGCTGGGGTAATGTATTATGCACCATTAGACAAGCAATCAAATACAAACACCTCATAAATTCTATACATAAATATTTTTATCATTATTGTGATGCAGTTATGGATATTTCTCATGAGCTACACTAGAGAAAACACAATTCAGATTTTACTCAATACGTCTAACAGGACAGTAACATTGTAGAAGGCATGGAAGTATTGATGTGATGTGCTTTACAAATGTAATACATTTCATATTATTGTTATCATTGGTATCATTATCATGTCCCTTGCTTTGAAATGTAAAATAAAGTTTAAATGAATGACACTCTTTTGTTCACATACCATACATATATCTTAATCATTTGCATGATACCTGATACACACCTTGGTGAAGAGAAGCCAACTAAGATTGATGGGCATAAATAGAACATCATGCTATAAAGACTGACTGAAGCTACTTATGCTATTGCTACAAAGATTTCTGAGGGAAAATCTGCTGCATTTAATCTCTACTCTGAAAACAACTCCTTAAAGGTCAAGTCCATCCCAGAAAAATGTTTATTTGAATAAATAGAGAAAAATCAATCTAGCAGAACACTGAAAATTTCATCAGAATCGGATGTCAAGTTATGGCATTTTAAAGTTTCGCTTATTTTTTTTCACAAAACAGTGAGATACACCTCTCAGTTGACATGCAAATGAGAGAGTCAATCATGTCACTCACTCACTATTTCTTTTGTTTTTATTATTTGAATTATACAATATTTCATTTTTTACAGATATGACAATAAGGACCAACTTGACTGAACCACATAGTATAAAACAATGCTAATTCCACATGTTCAGGGAGGAATTAATCATTGTTTCACTTGACAATGAGGAGAAAATTAGAATATTTCATATTTCACATAATAAAATACAAAAGAAAAAGTGAGTGTGAGTGGATGACGTCCTAGTTTCCTCATTTGCATACTGACCAGGATGTGCGTATAACTGTGTTGTGAAATTAAGCAAAACTTAAAAATGTCATAACTTTCTGTTTTCACATCCGATTTTGATGAAATTTTCAGTGTTATGCTTGTTGAATTTTTCTGTTTTTATTCAAATCAACTTTTTGGTAGGGAGGACTTGTCCTTTAACTGTCAATCATCACTTATATCCTTACCTCTAACAAAAATTGTGGTATCTGTGTACTCTTTCCACTCCCCGTCTCCCCTGCCACTATGACGATGGAATCTTTGTGCACCCTCTCTAAGACTTCATCTCGATGCTGGAACACAGGAAGAGTTTTCCTATCCTCTAGTAAACGCTGATGTTGAGCTGTATTCTATATATGGGAGAGAATGCTGAATGCTCAATTTCACAAATTGAGCCTTGTTGTTTGTTTTGTTACTTATCATATGCTCTTGGAAACTGGGAAATTTATGCAATTCTATTCACTTCAGATATTTAATAATCGGTTTAATTACATGACAATAGAAATGGGGTAAACATAACAATCTTCCATGTTAAGCTACACGCACTCAGCTCATAACTATGTATTTACATTTTTCACTCTCTAGCCCTGATCTAAAGAACATTAAATCAATAAGTAAAACTCTTCAAGCTTACAGTGCATATTACCAAACTTAACTCCATACCTAAGAACAAGTTCTTATGCACCAAAATTCAAATGAAAACCTCCATGGATAAAAGACATCCTTCTTGATTTTTTTTTGGCTTACCCTGGAGAAGCATTATGATGATAGTCAAGTCACAGGTTTAGAACTCTTCCTTGACTTAATAGCCTCTCAAATTCACCAAAAGGCATTCTTTTCACCTATCATATTAAAAAATAAAAACGCACACAATCCCTCCAAAACTAATGCGATGAAATAAAATATTTTTATGCAGTCATTCTTCCTTCTTCTAGAATATTGTTTATAGGAGAAAAGTTGTAAAAAGACTGATAATTGACTGATAAACTTACACAGATTTTTTTTGTCAGCAAAAGGAAAGTATATATCTGTCTAAACAATAATTTATGCGCCACTGACTCTTGTTCCTTTGAGGCTTGAGATGTTCTTTCTTTAAAAAGAAAGTATAAATATCACAACTTCAAATCACAAAAGCATAGATTCTTACCGCATTCTTTTCCAAGATTTTTTTCAAAGTTCGGTCTGTTACTAAAGGTCCCTTTCGTTGGTTTGGTTCAATCCTCACATCCCGTTCATTTGTCTAAAATGATATCAATTATTTCATACAAAAGTAGTCTACATCTTGATTTTTATTTAAAATATATATATTTCTAAATAGCTCAAGGAATACACAATAGCAACAAACAACAACTGCAATGAAATAATCATACATACAGTTTCTATTCAATCATTTCCATTTACAATAACTGTTCAGGGCCTGAACAACAGTGAACAAATCCACAATGATATTACCAGATTATAAAGATAAGGTAAGAGAATATTTGAAATTAGAAAGCAGAGTAAAAAGACATTTATACCAACTCATTAACGATAACATTTTTTGGGGAATAACATCCATATTTTGTTGTTTGTTTCTTTGAATACCAGTATGCAAAAGTAATTTTTTTCCCCTTCACAACATCTTATAAATTGTGTAGAACTTCAAATAAGTATAGAGCTTGGGGTATTACAGCAAACAATATAATATCTATATTTCATACAGTCAGAAAATTTTTAAAACATCACAATATACATCTTTCACTCTTTTACCAGGAAAGTTTTACAAAAAATTTCATTTCTAAATGAAATGACCCATCTTATTTACCTCGTTCCCTCCATCATCATCCTCATCATCATTCCAAGCATCTTCCCAGCTCTCTACTTCTTCCTCATCTTCATCTCCTTGTTCTTCTCTCTTGTTTGGTAACTTAGCAACATCGTTCTTTCTTGACTGGGATGACTTGATCTGTTTCAACAACTGCCCAACAAATTGATCTCTAGGCTAGAGTGGAAAATATATGAAAAAAAAGTCAAAGGTGTTAAGAAGTCCTTTTATCTACCACTCACTCTGGTATAATTGCTTTCTCTTGGAAAATGAAGGGCATTTCTCAACAATAATAATAATATGCAACATTAAAATAGCACTTAATACAAATATTTCTAAATGCTGCATACTATTACCCCGGCTTTAGCACGGCTACCCTGATCGGGCGCATCGAGCATGTAGATAAACACATTTGGATGAGTGCAGAACCCAAGACTACATTTACACCACTGCATTATGGTTTGTAATTAATAAAATTTAATAAATGTGCAAGCTGTCATCAATGTAAATGCATAAGCACTGTGATCGAATGATATCAAACATAGGATGAATTACATACTGTTACAATGAAATATTACAGTGCATTAATTTTTGAAAATGTGCACCAAGCACAAATTGGAATACCGGCAAAACTACAAGTAGCACATCACAATACGAGTCGATTGTACCACAGGCTGAGCATTTTACACGCAGTAAGTTGAAATGAAATGAAGGGAATTGAAAGTACTGTTATTCAACATTTCTCACCTTATTCTTTCTTTCAGTTGTCTCTTCTTTTTCTTTTACCTCAGCATCCAACCATTCCAGCCATACATCACGGTAAGGTGGCGGGAGAAGCTGGTGGATAGACTGTGTAAAAACACCAAATTGTCATTTCTTTTACTCTTGTTTGTTCTTTATAATCACAATAAAATTAATGAAAAATATCATACCACATTGTAAAGAGATAATTGCATGAACAGCAGAGCAAATCACTAACAAATCCATTAGATTAACAAACAATACAGAATAATATAAATGTACTCAAAATCAAAATCAAGCTGTGTGGCTGTTATGTGGGTAAGATAGGCTAATAGCATTAAGTTTAATACAGAAACTCTTCCACAACCAGAGGGAAAATTACAAATTCCTATTGAATAAGCAGCTCTTATAGAGCATTAATTGAGAATTATTTTACGACTTAAAAATTTTATCAGCTTATATTTCTCAAATTTGCAACATCAGAATTCTTATTCTAATGTATATTTGCACTAGTCCTGTGAAAACCCTGTATCTGAAATGAATATGAATTAATCAAAGCATATTAAGACGGACAAAATATAGAAATTTGCATTTTAAAAAATGATTTTAAAATGTATTCAATTCATATTTATTAGGTCGTCTAAAAATATGAATGAAACCTCTAATACTGGTGATATAAAAATTCTCTCAATACATAAATTTTGTTGGTTCATAATGCTGGTGTCTCTGCATTAAAAGTTACTGGGCTTTTAATAACAACAAAATCTAGACATTCTTTCAAGAATGGGTCACGAGATCTCACCTGTCCTTTTGCAAGATACCAGAAAGCATGTACACTGGCTAAATGTTGTGCTTCCATTGCATTCTCTGTCAAGATCTCTGTCCTAAACACCAAAGGTTCTTGCTTTGGTCTATCTACAGTCAATCTGCTCCGTAATAATTGAGGAACGAAGATGAAGGTATTAGTATGCATGCACTTTTTAAAAACTATTGTATGTACTCCTTGTAACTGAAAATATATATAAAGATATATCTGAACTATATCTAACTATATCTATCTAACTATAATCAATTACTTAAATGGACATAATATCACTGTAAAATTGACAATGCCATTGCTACTAAACATTTAGATACTCTGATCTTGGGGCAGAAAAATACATCTGAGGCCCTGTGGTGTAACATAAAGCTGAGCAACAGATGGTTGGGATATGATTTCTACAACTCTATCATTGTGTATGATCATTAATAACAATCAACTCCACAATTAATCTCTTAACTCTATGAAACAGGGCCCTACTATTGCAATAAATACACATTTATCTGAAAATCTAGAAGTGTTTTTTATTCCACATATTTGAACATATATTCCACATATTTCAAACCCTGCTTCTCATAATCTCACTGATCCATCTCATGACAAATCATATTCCATTAATTCTTGTTATTTCAAGGTAATCAGTTGGATCATAGAAAACTTATAAGCCATTTTTCATAATCTATTTTCCATTCATGTTACTTTAAAGGTCAAGTCCACCCCACAAAAATTTTGATTTTAATAAATAGAGAAAAATCAAACTTGCATAACGCTGAAAATTTCATCAAAATCGGATGTAAAATAAGAAAGTTATGAAATTTAAATTTTCACTTCTTTTTCACAAAACAGTGATATGCACAACTTGGTGACACGTAAATGAGACACTTGACGATGTCCCTGACTCACTTTTTCTTCATTTTTATTTTTGTTTGTATTATACAATATTTCATTATTTACAGATTTGACAACACCATATAATATTGAGCAATGCTAATTCCTCATGTTCTGGGAGGAATCAATCGTTTCACTTGACAATAAGGAGAAAATGAGAATATTTCACATAATTAAATATAAACAGAAATAGTGAGTGGATGACGCATCAGTCTCCTCATTTGCATATTACTGACCAGAATGTGCAGAACTGTTTTGTGAAATTAAGCAAGACATTAAAATTTCTTACTTTCTTATTTTACATCTGATTTTGATGAAATTTTCAGTAATATTCTTGTTAGATTTTTCTCTTTTTATTCATATATACTTTTTGTTGAGGTGGACTTGTCCCTTAACTCTAGGAATCCACTGGAAATGAAATTAAAACCATACTGGTCAGCCTATACACACTGGACAGTTTTAGAATGCAATCAAAGAGATGTTTTCAAAAATCGGAGTAAGACTAACTTGCATCTCCAAAGGTTTTCATGTGCTTTTATCTTCTGATACTTGGGAGGGTTAGACTTTGGGAAGTGCTTTCTACACCAGTCAATCAAGAATTGCTTGGGAGACTTTCCAGTCCACACCTTGTTTGTGTAGGAGAAGTCTCTCACATCAAATTGCACTGCTGTTTCGGCTGAATAAGTAGAGCAAATATACGGCAACGTCTCATTAATTTTATACTTATACTTATAAAACACATCATATTGGTATTGTCAATAATACGGTCAGAAAAATTCTAACTGCAAGCCTTAACTTAATTCTACAATCCCATCTTTGCCCCAACCCAAGGTTAACATGAAAATAGAAAGGAAACTAGATCGATTCTTGACTACACACACCCAAACTTTATGCCTCTGCCATTGCAAGATTGCATACTTTATTCTGATTATATTAAAACCATCAAATAAACCTCATTGTGGAGGTGCCTAAACCTGGTCACTGTCGCTCTAGTAAGCATACAACTTTCAATTTTTAAGTTGATACCTCAAATGGTTCCAAGAGTCAATGAGTTAATCTTAAGTGATCATATCAGTGGCAGTATAAAGGCCTCTTAACAGAATCATGAAAATTTTGAAACTGACACCATACGTTTATCATCAATGGCAAATAAAAAACTATGGTCACAATTCATTGAATTTTGTTTAATTGTCATTATAACCCTACATACATTTTGTTCTAAAGTTCCATATCTTTGAAAATAATGCAAATTATATGAAACAGGGCAAGAATGGCCATTCATACCTTTCTTTTCTGGTGAGGATTCTGAGGTAGGCAAAGGTGCAGATTCTGCTTCAGCTTCCATAGTATCAAACAAAGCAAAGGTTCCTGCATCATCATCATCATCTCCACCACTACAAGAAGCAGCTTGGGCGTTATGATGGTGTTCAGGTTCAGGAAGTTGCCTCTCTTGATCCTTGACATTGGGGTCAAAGAGCGGATGTTGCTCGACCTCTGCCATGACTAAGGATAATGAAGAAAAAGATTAGGAAATTTGACACTTTGCCATCCCGATGAGTGGAAGGTAAATTAGATTTCTGTACATAGTTACATCTTTAGGGCTCAGCTAATTTGAATTTTGATACAACTGAATCACATACATTCCTTGCCTGATTTGGGGAAAGACCAGGAAAAGAGATGAAGATTTTTCAATACAAAGCCAGAAGAATACACCTGGTTTCATTTACTAAGACGTCACTCTTATCCTGATATTGGTCAAATACAGTGCACTCTAAACCATGAATTAAAATTAGTGTTTGTCTTTCAAAGTAATGATTATTATTCTTCCTTTCTCTTGGAATTCATCATTCCATTAATTTTTTTTAATTCTACTGATGATAATGCAATTGTATATGTCTTGAGAAAAAGTGGTTGACCCACAAACTTCTCATGATAATGAACATTGGTAATGTATCATGAAACGCAGGAATTACAAAACATATATCGGCTATAAAACTTGATTCTCCACAAGTAAATGGAGAACACCTGTTAATGGGTTAACACCCAAGAGGTGTCAAATCATAAAAGCCAATGCCAGTCTTTATACATGATCAATGAACTCACTTCCAAACACTTCAACCAAAATTAACTGGCATATAGGCCAACATACATGTATCTCATTCAATAATTGAACTAAAGATGATCTACCCATCAAATCTGAGCATTGAACTTTAATAAAATCTAGATTATTATTAATGAAAAAGACTTCACATAAAAGAGCCAAATACTGAAATGTAATTTGTACTGCATGGTATTCCACGTGTGTGTATAATTCATACTATTTACTTACTTTGCAAAAAGTTTTGAATCATTTGACTCGCTTCTTTCTTCTTCTTTTTATCACCATTCATCTTGGCTTCAGTAGCCCGCATTTGAGTCTCAGATACTAAAGCTTTGAGTTCTTTGTAGTACTCATTCTGTCAAAAGTACAAAAGATTCATCTATCTCAATTATTTGTCTTGGATTAACAATAAAACAGTGCAAGATAATGTAACACTGTGAAATTTAGTTATGATTGCATGCATGTAATTTCAAAAAATCAAACAATGTAATCAGTATTAATATAATGATCCATAGCTGGATGAAAAAAACTGGGCCTTTTGGGTGTAGCGGGGTTGGATTGAAAGTACTTTAACCTAAACAAAGCTGGAGGGGACTCGAAGAAGTTCAAGAATATGATAAGTCTGCAATGTACTTCCACTGTGATGTTTACTTAACACCTATATAAAGCCCTGATATTAAGTCATATCAAGACATCTAAATTTGCCATTCCTTGAAACGTGGTTCTGAACTAACACATAATTTCACAAAAAAAAGTTCGACCAATAATACTTTCAAAAGCGACTTCAACTAGAATTTCATTAGATATTGAGTTTTAAGTAAATCCTTCTCAATGATTAATGCATTTGCTTTTACTAATCTAAATAAAAAACTGAGTATTCTTTCTGCTATGGTTAATAATAATCAATATTAAAATGAAACACAGACATTATAGTGCTTAATTTGGTAGGAATACATAGAGGGATGGCCGATCACTTATTGATTCTGAGCCTATGGATAATTCTAATCCCATCATGTACACAATGAAGTGTAATAGTAAATAGACAAAGCTAATACGTACTGGCTCCCTTTTCCAGGAATCCGGCTGTCCATCATTTTTTAGACCACCATCATTATCATCATCACTGCTAATCTCTGCATATCGCTGTAGAGTCCATTCCTTACTTGATGTGCTCTGCTGGGTGTTACCAACTTTCTGAGGTAAGCAATTGGATGTTTTAAGAACCAAATATATTAATATACAACACTGGAAACTGGTAGGTTAAACAAAGCTGAAATTAATGATAATGGGGTCTTGAATATCAAATTCTTGTTAAGCATGATACTCACAGTAATACTTTTCTTTGGGGGAACTGATAATTCACTGTGGTATCTTAAAAATATTAGGAATTATGTCAGATATGTTGATCAATGAAATTCAATTTACAACATCCCTTATGTAAATACTGAATGAAAGACAGACTGGAATCCTCACTGGGAAAATGGAGACTAGAGTATGAGTACATTGTCTCAAGACAATGTGATGTAACTGCAGTGTGATCAAAAAAGTCACTGTTTCATTAAAGTAGGAAATAATGCTAATGTTATTATTAGGAATAATAGTAACAGTCTGCCAACTGCTTCAAAAGAGCTTTCAACATATTTACATACTGTTTGCATACTTTCTCTTTATTTTTATGTCCAGATGTTTTGCTCCCTTTCTTCTCCTTTCCTTCATCCTCTGGAATAAATTTAGCTCTGTCCTTCTTCTTTGCTTCATCTTGGACATATTTTTCTGTGAATCCACTTGGTAGCTGATCTGATTTCAAAACAATATTGGATGGCTCAGACTGGAATACCAGAAAAATTCTAAGAGTTTGGGCAAATATTCCATGAATCGCAGAAGAGTGGGATATTGGCCCTAACGAGTGGATTATTTCTGGTATTCCATGAAATAAAGCAATGTAATTGCTATCAATTATCCCACCCCTCCCCCCCCCCAAAAAAAAAAGGGGGAGAAATTTAATTGAACAAGTCATATTACTTATCACATTATGGCATCATCACTTCATTAGGGTCAATTTTGTTGTTGACATGCGATTTACAAGTATTTCATTATGACGTTATGAGTGTCAATGTGCTCTGTGCTGCGCATTGCATTACTTTCATTGTTGTACGCGTTGTATATTGCATGCATTAACGGATGCGCAGTAGACTGTTGAATACGGTCTCATATTCAATGAAAAATTTTGTACAGGAGTCTATGGGATATTTGTCGGATTTTAGTCCTTTTTAGGGATATGCTCTGATACCAGTACAGCACATGCAACAGATGCAGACCAAAATAACCATTTTTAATGCATCGCTGAAACACTCTATATAGAAGACAATAGAGAATATTGATCACTGTTATTAACGCAGTGTAGTTACTGCTAATTTAAACATTTTAAAATATAGCATGATTCTTGAGTATAAATCTGAAGACTCTCTGGTCTGTGCAGGAGAAATCACTGTTTATAGATGCATGATATCCTTTACATTTGACCACTTCCAATCAAAATCTGATCAGACCAGCACATCTGCATACACAAGCCAAGTCTGAAGTTGATTTGTTGAATGGAAGAGTTGATGCTACAACACTTAATATTCAGACATTAAATTGCACCACAATTCTGCACACCTCACCCGTGCCGAAATGCCTGTACGCAATGCCCTCATGTGTGCTCCTAAGGGCGTTTCCGCATGCATGTAATGAGTGAAAATGCGTTCCTGCACCGACGCGACATAATTACCTGAATAGCCTTTGACTTTGGCAGAGTGATCACTAAATGCATATTAGATCATTGTCACAGAAACCCCAAATGCCGAAATGTATTTCAATACATATCTGTTTAGAACATTATACACCCACATCAAGAAACAAAGTATATTTGAAAGGCTAAATTTCATGTGGTATACTGTAATAGCAACATATCATTTACGAATCATTCCCCTTTTCAACTCAATAAATGTTCAATATTCTTCATCAGAGTTGAAGTGATCATGTTTTATTACGCTGTATATGACTGTTTTCTTCATAACTTGTAACTACAATGTGAATGAAAATTCAATGGTGGTTAGCTATGTACCAAAAGCCATTAGTCTAATATGAAATATATCAAAACCTTGGAACTCTCAACGTTCAAAGTATCTTACCATCTGTGAGATTAAGACAAAGCCAATCCAAAGCAGAGTGAAGATCACCACCATAGCTGACTGTACTTCGCATGGAATCACATATCTGATTGTGCTTGAAACCCACATCTTCAAGGGCATTGTATAAATCCTAAAGAGATTCCATAAAAAGATACACAGATCAACTTGAGGACACCACACAGGAACCAAAAAAAATACATTCCAGTATACACTAGAATAGTAGAATGTATGGTAATAAAGCAAACTTTCTCATCATCAAATTAAGGGATTCCTCTTCAGACATGTAACATGAAAATGTGACAAATATCAGCTTTAACAATGACAGTCCATACATATTTCCATGCACAGTGTGAAGACTTACTAGAGAAATGTAATTAATTTCTGATCTCTTTGATGATTCCATAATCCTTAGATCATCGTAATTAACAGTTCTCTATCACTTTCACCATGGTTTTTTTTCCACAATGAAATCTCATGACCAAGACCTTAAATTTGTATCTTTTAAAAAAAATCAGCAGTAACTGTGTCCAAGAAGCAATTATGATCTGCCTTACAAGTACTACTAATCTAAATAAAACGCAGATCCAATTATTGGCAAGCGTACTGCAAAATTGATTGATCCAAAAAAGCCCTGGACAGTGAAATATCAGAGTATACAAATAATGCATATAAGTGCATGCATGCAGGGCCGAACAATGAACGATGTGCTAGAAGAGCCAATGGATAAACCACACTGAGGTCCGCAGGACCGAGTGCCGTATATCCATTTGGCAGATTGAGCACAGAGTTCATTATTTAGGTCCTCCATGCACAAGAATGTGTGCATTGTTTGTTTTATACAACCCCTCTCCTCCCCCATGTTACCGAGTTGCCCCGAATGCTATATTTGATCTAAATTCTAGATAATTCCAGACCTCGTACTATCCTGCACTCTGACGTCAGACTGCAGGATAGTACCTTTGATATGACGTCAGAGTGCAGGATAGTGTATTTTGGATGCAATAGTGCGATTCCCTGAATATCATGTGATCCGATTTGGACCAATCAGATTACAGAAAATTCATGGGAGTTGTATAATAGATGCCTCAATACATGTATCTTACCGTGAGTTTCTTGTTGGTGAGTCTGCCAGACACAGAGCTACCACTGTCATTGGCTTCTTTGTACTTCAAGATCTCACTTATAATAACACTCTCCTCATCTGCTGGAAGAATAACCTACAAGTAAATAATGACAGATCTATGCATAATAATTGCTAAATGTAAGCAAAACTTGCAAACCTACTTCAATTAACTTTGTTGTCTGATATTTAATTGAGTTATGAAGTTCGATTTATTCACTGCCACATTGTAATTTCTGTAAACATGTATATTCAGCTCTTGAGTAGCGTACAATTTCTATTTGAAATAAAACCACCAACACCACTACCACTAATGCTACCACTACAACTTCTTTCATTTATTTTTTTCAGAATGGAGAAAACTAAATGGACTTCTTTTATAACCCGTCACATTAATGGTTTTAAACAAAAGCAATAATTAAAGGACAAGTCCACCCCAACAAAAACTTGATTTGAATAAAAAGAGAAAAATTCAACAAGCATAACACTGAAAATTTCATCAAAATCGGATGTAAAATAAGAAAGTTATGGCATTTTAAAGTTTCGCTTATTTTCAACAAAATAGTTATATGAACGAGCCAGTTACATCCAAATGAGAGAGTTGATGACATCACTCACTCACTATTTCTTTTGTATTTTATTATATGAAATATGAAATACTTTTATTTTCTCGTCATTGTCATGTGAAATGAAGTTTCATTCCTCCCTGAACACATGGAATTCCATTATTTTAACATTTTGTGCTTCAGGCAAGGAGGTCCTAATCGTCAAATTCGTAAAAATTGAAATATTGTATAATTCAAACAATAAAAAACAAAAGAAATAGTGAGTGAGTGACATCATCGACTCTCTCATTTGGATGTAACTGGCTCGTTCATATAACTATTTTGTTGAAAATAGGCAAAAGTTTGAAATGTCAAAACTTTCTTATTTTACATCCGATTTTGATGAAATTTTCAGCATTGTGCTTGTCTGATTTTTCTATATTGATTCAACTCAACATTTTTCTGAGGTGGACTTGACCTTGAACAATGAATATGACTTTTATCGTGGTGCATTGAAAGCAACAAAGCAAGTGTAAGTCTGGAGAATCAATAAAGTTACATAAATCATAACTTAGGCTACATGCACACAATTGAATAAGTGTGACAAAAATCATATATTTTGATTTGAGCCTAATACATCCTGTACCGATATAACATTTAACATGTCATTGCATTCAATCGCCATTGCACAGATGAAATGCACCATCTCCACTGCAAATGGAGCATTCCTTCCATGTGACAATTGCATCTAACAAGGTACCGTAGTGCCAAATATAGATCAGTGCCTTGCCTTGGTTTCCAACCACTAACCCTTATTAGATCAAGAGTGAAGTGAACTACCCACTAAATCACAACAATAATTTAAAAAGAACAATGGATTTTCAAATGAGCGCAGATGGAATTTCTACCTCTGCTATATTATCATTGTACAACAGATTTTTGAAATAAACTATGGCATTTCTAGCCCCTCAATCATTTTGTGGATTATTGTAAGAACACGATACGTGTACGTGTATATGGATGTATACACCCTATTTGATCACTGACCTCGATACCCCCAAAATATTCAGATTATCATTACTCCTACAAAATAAATGAATACTTAGATCAAGTTTGAGATATATCCACCACACAGTTTTTATTCATTAAAGGAATGAAATCTAAAATGGAAGGCAGATAACCCACAAACAAATGACTACTGCAACAACCTATTGGAATATGATATGCTATAATGATAGGGAGAAAAAATTTACCTTTTTTACCGATCTGCCATTTACATCATCTGAAGCAGAGGCCCCTCTTGTTGAGTCAAAAGCATATTTCTTTGGAACTAAAAAATGACATTAAAAACAAGCGAAACACTGAAATATAAACAATGATATCTTATGCCTTTTTCACACAGTGCACGATGTGCACTTTCTGTACATTTAATGTTTCAATATGGATACTCGCCTATCAAAAACGTATATCGCCGCTTAAAAGTTCATCAAATATTTGGATGCATAAATGATCAAAATTTTGTGATGGTAAGTGGAAAATGTTTCCAAACAAGGATACCTAGTCTTTCTGTTACTATACACAATAAAAAAGGTAAGTCCCCCCCCCTTAAACAAACATCAATAATTTCCGAACCAATGCGAGTTTTTAATATATTTTTACATGAGCGTGTAGGTAATTTTATAAGCTACCCCCTGAGTAAATGTTATGGACATATTTTACGTCATGCTTCAGTGAGCACCATCAGAAGGCAAAAATGTCACTTTGCAAAAGTCACAAGCCAAATATCGTGACTTTGATTCCATTTTATTGGAACTAATTCCACATTCTCATCATGAAAAATAGTCAGAAGGCTTGTAAAATGTACTTTCTACAAGATGATGCAACTTTTTAGCTAAATTTCACGGTTGAATAAACACAAGTCCAAATTTGCTATGATTGGATTTTTTACACATTTCTATCAATAACAAGTGGAATGCCTCTGGCCGTCTCACCTGCATCACGCGGTTCAATATAGCAGCAGTGCTGACTTTGAATACTACTCTAACTCGCACAAGATGTTCAGTGATACATGGTTACTCTTATGTCCACTTTTTATGAACTAGACCAATAAACTTACAGAGATATGATGGTTATTCAACAAAAAAACCCAACATGGCCAAAGTTCATTGACCTTACATGACCTTTGACCTTAATCATGTGACCTGAAACTTGAACAGGATGTTCAGTGATACTTGATTACTCTTATGTACATGTACAAGTTTCATGAATCAGATCCATAAACTTTCAAAGTTATGATGGTAATTCAACAGATACACCCAATTCGGCCAAAGTTCATTGACCTTTGACCTTGGTCATGTGACTTGAAACGCGCACAGGATGTTCAGTGATACTTGATTACTCTAATGTCCAAGTTTAATTAACTAGACCAATAAACTTTCATTGACCCTAAATGACCTTTGACCTTGGTCATGTGATGTGAAACTCATGCAGGATGTTCAGTGATACTTGATTAACCTTATGTCCAAGTTTCATGAACTAGGTCCATATATTTTCTAAGTTATGATGACATTTCAAAAACTTAACCTCAGGTTAAGATTTCGATGTTGAATCCTCCAACATGGTCTAAGTTCAATGACCCTAAATGACCTTTGACCTTGGTCATGTGACATGAAACTCTAATAGGATGTTCAGTAATACTTGATTAACCTTATGGCCAAGTTTTATTAACTAGGTCTATATACTTTCTAAGTTATGACGTCATTTCAAAAACTTAATCTCAGGTTAAGATTTGATGTTGACGCTGCCGCCGTCGGAAAAGCGGCGCCTATAGTCTCACTTTGCTTCGCAGATGAGACAAAAATGATAGAATATGATTACAGATATTTTGGGGAAGTGTTTCTTCAACAGTATTCATCGTTTCACGGTTCAATGAACATTTATTGAAAACAAAAAATATGATTTTCAAATATCATAGGCAAGTATTGTTTCATTTTGGTAACTAAAAATGATCTTTTCTCAACTTTTTTGTTGTGTTCATGACCAATATACATGCTTCAATGATTCAAAGTAATGCTGTAACCGATTTTTATTCCAATTCCCGATCCGATCTGATTTTCCCCTTTTTTCTACATTTTTCCGAACTCTGATTTTTGACCAGTGGGGAAAAAATCGGATCGGAAAAACCAAAACGTAACAAGACAAAAAAAAAACATGTGGCGACATGTTTGCCGTCAAAATGCGCTGGTGATTTGTTTTGATCTCAGACAAAAGCGGTGGAAGGAAAAGAAGATAAAGGGGAAGAAAATTATGATTTGTTTTTATCTCCGATATTAACGGAAAGGCAGGTGGAGAAGAAGATTATGATTTGTTTTGATCTCCGACATAATCGGGGAAGAACAAAACGATGATGATGATAATTGGTGATAATTTGTTTTGATCTCCGACAAAAATGGAGGAAGAAAAACAACGAAAAGACGATATGTTTTGATCTTAAGCGGAGGCAAATAAGATTTAGTTGAACACGCTGACATGCGCGGTAATATTTACGACTATCTGACTATACGTCCTCTAAGAGTTTACGATTACCTCCGCCATCACTACGATGTTGTAGAGAAGGTGAATATCATCTTTAACAACTTTGGATAATAGTGCGTCTTTTTCGGGAGGTCATGCGACCTTTATGAGTTTACGATTACCTCCGCCATCACTACGATGTTGTAGAGAAGGTGAATATCATGGTAAACAACTCTGGATAATAATGCGTCTTTTTCGGGAGGTCATGCGACCTTTAAGAGTCTACGATTACCTCCGCCATCACTACGATGTTGTAGAGAAGGTGAATATCATGGTAAACAACTTTGGATAGTAGTGCGTCCTTTTCGGTAAGTAATGCGACCTCTAAAAGTTCACGACGGACGCCGCCATCACCACGATGTTGTAGAGAAGAGGCCAATCGTTGATCGGCGGTAGTGTCGCGCGCTGGAACGTCATTATCTTATTTTCCTTCCTCCGATTATGTCGGAGATCAAAACAACTCATCATCTTCTTCCTCCGCTTTTGTCGGAGATCAAAACAAATTCTGCCATCAGTGTAGCGTGCCGCATTTGTCCACGCGCCGGCCACATACAAATTTTAATGTATTTTTTTGTTTTTGAATATCTTCCGATCCGATATCCGAACCGATTCCGATTTTAGGAGCAAAACTTCCGAACCGAACTCCGATCCCGTAATTGCTCTAACTTACAACATTAATTCAAAGGCGTTTAATTAAACATTCACGCTTGAATGAACATGTGGAATGTGATTGGCTCTTTTTACGTTATTGGAAAATATGCAATTTGTAACTAATGCTGTAACCGATTTTTATTCCAATTGCCGATCCGATCCGATTTCCCCCTTTTTTCCGAACTCCGATTTTTGACCAGTGGGGAAAAAATCGGATAGGAAAAACCAAAACATAAGACAACAACAAAAAAACACGTGGCGACATGTTTGCCGTCGAAATGCGCTGGTGATTTGTTTTGATCTCAGACAAAAGCGGTGGAAGGAAAAGAAGATAAAGGGGAAGAAAATTATGATTTGTTTTTATCTCCGATATTAGCGGAAAGGCAGGTGGAGAAGAAGATTATGATTTGTTTTGATCTCCGACATAATCGGGGAAGAACAAAACGATGATGATGATGATAATTTGTTTTGATCTCCGACAAAAATGGAGGAAGAAAAACAACGAAAAGACGATATGTTTTGATCTTAAGCGGAGGCAAATAAGATTTAGTTGAACACGCTGACATGCGCGGTAATATTTACGACTATCTGACTATACGTCCTCTAAGAGTTTACGATTACCTCCGCCATCACTACGATGTTGTAGAGAAGGTGAATATCACGGTAAACAACTCTGGATAATAATGCGTCCTTTTCGGGAGGTCATGCGACCTTTAAGAGTTTACGATTACCTCCGCCATCACTACGATGTTGTAGAGAAGGTGAATATCACGGTAAACAACTCTTAATAATAATGCGTCTTTTTCGGTAAGTAATGCGGCCTCTAAAAGTTCACGACGGACTCCGCCATCACCACGATGTTGTAGAGAAGAGGCCTATCGTTGATCGGCGGTAGTGTCGCGCGCTGGAACGTCATTATCTTATTTTCCTTCCTCCGATTATGTCGGAGATCAAAACAACTCATCATCTTCTTCCTCCGCTTTTGTCGGAGATCAAAACAAATACTGCCATCAGTGTAGCGTGCCGCATTTGTCCACGCGCCGGCCACATACAAATTTTAATGTATTTTTTTGTTTTTGAATATCTTCCGATCCGATATCCGAACCGATTCCGATTTTAGGAGCCAAACTTCCGAACCGAACTCCGATCCCGTAATGGCTCTAACTTACAACATTATTTGTAACTATGGATATCTGTCACAAACCTCCTTGCATAGTTCATTTGATTTGATTTTTATGAAAATCCTGATGTTTAATGCATCAGTGAGCACACAATACTAAAAAATTATGCAAATGAGAAGAAAGTTCAAGGCCTTGGCCCCACACTGTGTCGTATCGAATGGTTATTACGGTGTGGGCGCCTTTTGGATAGTGTTACTCTGAAGCCATGTGCGGAGTTTCATGAAATAACTGTTGGCAGAAGTAACAAAAAACGTCCATGAAACAAACTCTCATTTCATATTTGTTAAAATTTTGACTTCCTCTCTCAAACACTTTTGTACATTATGGGTGCACATGTTTAAGAATAAGTAACCCCTTATTCGATATGGTGGAACTTTTTTTTAAGGCTGTCTTTAGCAATGTCGTTTGGCAGTAATGTTTATCAACCTATGGGCAAAATCCTGTGCAAAAATGAATTCGATTTGTTTATTTATGGATGAGTGAGCACGCATCAAAGTGGGAAAAATGGTATTTTCAATGTCACAGACTCATCTTAAAGGGTAATAAAGTGAATATTGGGGGTAAATGCGGTTTGAAATGTGACTTTAATTGCTGTTGTTTTTATCATCCATCATTTCTATCACCACACCCTTTCCGAGCTTAAAACATTTTCATGGTTGAGCGAGCACATTCAAAAACTTACATGTAGGAATGAATACTTTTTTATACTGCATAAATGTATTCTTTTCCTCCATTTAAAAATTCTGGAACCACCACCGATTGTCCATACATTCAACTGATCCTGAGAAATTGTTAGGAAAAGAATACATCCCCCGATTATAGGCCCTCCCCCATTTAAAAATTCTGGAACCACCACCGATTGTCCATACATTCAACTGATCCTGAGAAATTGTTAGGAAAAGAATACAATCGGGGGAGCCACCAACATTTTCCAATTTTAACATGATCTAACAAGTTGTAGAGGATACTACCACAAACCCCTATGATGATACGTCACAATACAGGGGCCGCAGAACAGTTTTCAAAGTGGGGGGAGGACTGAGCCAAAAGTGAGGAGGGGGCTGACTATGCAAAAAATCACAATTGTATGGTCATTTTTACATTTTTGTGCATGCTTTTGGAAAAAAGTTGGAGGCTGAAGCCCCCCCCCCCCCGCTTCCACAGCCCCTGCAATACATTGTGCTCACTCAACCATGAACATACGATATCAAAATCTGGTCTGAAGTGGTTGAATGGTGGATAGTAAAACAGCATAACACCATAAAAGTCACCTAAAAACAACTTTTGCCCAACTTTGTATTTGAACAAACTGAAAAACGACTCTTGTGACTTTTAAAAATGGTCATTTTTAATTCAATCTTTAATTACTCATGCATGACTCAACCGATCGATCTCATTTTTCCCCAGGAGTTGCGTAATGTGTAGAAAACCACCTGTGAAATATCATATCTCAAAATAATTTGGTTCAAAAGTTACATCAATTTGATTTAGGGGGGACTTACTTTTTTTGTTGTGTATATTTATCTACAAAATATTTTTTTAAATGAACCGATTCTATCAACACGCAGGCCAGATATAAGAGTCACAAACTACCATTGTTACCGCCCGTCGAGCTGTCCAGTTCGGTGGGCTGGGTGATTGGAGCGGTCAATCTGCATTCTTTCTTAAGGTATTAATTCAATAACCTTGTTTTTGTTTCTCTCTTCATATTACGATGAAGGTTGATTTATACAGTGCGTATCAAAAAAAAGTTTACACTTAGAAAAAATCCTGTAAAATTATATATTTGTAATATCCTGACGATTTCTCCACATTTTAGCATTGGTACAGATCCATTTAAGCAAGTGATGATAAAACTGTCGAAAAATATTTCCGCTTGAGTGAGCACCAATTACTTTTGAAAAGTTGGTGAAAAATGATTTGCGCAGAACTTTGAAATAGTTATGCGAATAAAAGTAGACCTTAATCATGAAGAACACGTGGAAATTAGCTAGTAAAATTGATTTGAGGATATCTTTTACCTTTTTAAACTTGTTTCCTTGCCCAAAACAGTTCGAAGAGTGCATTGCGCCCCACCCCACTCCCCCACACACCGAATCCATCGTGACGATATTTGCTTTACACTGAGCTGTGATTTACATGAAATGGCTTAGGCTTGATTTTCATTTTTTTAATCATTGCCAAGCTTTGGAAAAGTGTGGAGAAACAAGTATTAAATGAAAAATGAAATGTAAACCAACTTTAAATGATAAAAACTTAGTAAAAAATGCTGGAGATGTCTGATATAAAATTTGTTCAGATTCAGTTATGTCCTCAGATCTAGCTGGCAAAAAAGGGGTAAAGGTTGTGCTTACTAGGTGTTGAAATTTCAAATTTGGGCGGCAAAATTGTTACAAAATGCTTGAATGTATCCATTTTATTTCAATTGGCTAAAAGTGCTAAGGAAATTTATGAGAAATGATTCGCAGGGTTAGTTTGATTTCGCCCTTTCCACTTGATACAGCATGAAAACAAGCATTTCTGCGCAAACAGATTTCTGCGAGCTTTACAAAAATGGACAGTGCTCACTCAAGTGTAACATTCTGTCAAAACTTTTACTTTCATTGGATAGATGAGACCCAAACCCATAATTATATGTGAAAAAATTACCCACATGTTGTATATTTTTTAATTCCCAGGGCTTTTTCAAAGTGTAAACTTTTTTTTGATACGCACTGTATAGAAGTGCTGTAATTACATGTTTAAATTTATTGCTATTATTCCATGTAGGCACCAGCCAATGTGAAGAATCGGTCAGAATTTTCAATTCTTTTAGGTGCTCCCAGGCATTGATTACATTTCTTTTGTAATGTAAGTTTTCTCGCCTAGAAATGAAATAAATAAATAGCGAGTCGCTCATGCTGGATTGAACTGGATCTGTAATTGTTGGTTACAATAATATTGTGCCTTTTTCTGAAAATTTCTGTCAACCGTAGATTATTATTCTGATATTGGTTTTAATACATACATTTTGTCAAAAAAAAATTGATTTTCCTCCCAAGGAGGAAAATCATTTGGAAACTGGATTTGCTTTTGACAGTGGAATATCAATGTTGAGGGTTTTTTTTATTAAAATGCAAAATCTATGGTGTTTATTTTTTTTCTTTTTTAGAAAAAGCTTTTTAATCATGTGTCATTCTTTGGAGACTGGATTGCTTTAGAAAGGGGAATATCATAAATGTTGACTTTTGAATTAAAATGCAAAAAAATGTTGTTTAATTTTTTCACTCTTGTAAGAAATAACATGAAAACTCAGAGGAAAGAATATTTCATTTTGACATATCTTATCGATTTTTATATTTTTTCCCTTTTTTTTCGTGAGGGGTGCAGGTGGGGGGGTTGTGTTTATAACTGGAAAATCAGGATGGGATTTGTACAAGTTTTTGTGTCACTTTTGTTTCTCTTGTTTTGAGTGTTTGTTTGGATCTTTGATGTCTGTTTTTGTTGTTGTTTATAGATTTGATACCTGTGAGTTTTTCTGTTGTTTTGTTTTGTTTTGAAAGAAATACATGTAGACCACTCTTTTCTTTTCTTTTGTCTTCAACTAATAATTTGGTACCTTTCAGGTTTATCAATGGGGATATTGGCGAGTTTGGATTGTGGAGTTCTTTCCACAAAATCTTGCTAATTTTGTTGTTTTGTTTCATAATAGTATGAAAGTATATGTGCAGCGATTTCACTCTACAATCTGAATTTATTCATTTTTCTTTAAAAAAAAAGAGAGAGCTCAAACTGGGCCTTCAATTTGTAATATGTTATTGTAAACAAATCAAAGAATGCATTGAAAACTGATAAAATATATTAAAGCTTAATTTTTATGTATCCTTCTTGATACTTGTAATGAATTGCATATTATGCTACATTTACATGTAACACTCAGCTGCTCATCCCTCCTAACAAAATTGTAATCAAATGCCCAGGGTCTCTTAAAATCAAAAGCTACATATTATACATGTATAACAAATTGTTGAAACAATAAAATACATAAGATATTGGTGAAACAATCAAATACATCAGAAAATAGAACACTTGTGTTTTTATACCACACAAAGTAAAAAAGGAATGATAATTTTCATATGTCAAAAAAAACCTTTACATGTATACAACACTAAAGTCTGTCCGTCTTCAAGATGGAGAGTCAACCTGTCCGAAACGTCGAGTCTCTCTACTACTCATCATCTCTACTACTCGCCGACTCAAGCCAGCATCTCCTCATCACGACATCAGCTCTACTACTCAAGCTGTTCTCACTCAACATTCCTTCTGGTTTACAGTCCTTTTCAGTACTACTTTCAAGAAAGAATACTCTACTCTCAAATCTCCACTTTCTTGCCTATTCATTTCTTCTCTTCTTCTATCCACATGGTGTACCGTAATACACCTATCAATTGTAAGACGCACCCCTCGACCCCCGGGGATGGTGCGTCACTTGTCAGATGTGAGTCGGATTTTCATGTACCATGACGCACCTGTGTGTCTCGACTGTGACGGACCTTTTCTTACGATGACTGTGCCTGGACGAAAAAATATGACGCACCAGTGCTGGATTTTGACTGACCATCGACTGTCTCTATGACGCACTCCGTCAAGTAAATCTCCGCGGAGTAAATCTCCGCGGGCACGAACGTGCCGCTGTAATGTACGTACATCTCTCGCGAAGGAACCTTGCAAAGTACTATGGAATAATACCCATTCAGGGGGCGAATGCACGAGAGGGTCTTTGAAAGGACTGTCTTTGGTATCGCATTTTAATCATGAACTACCGTATTTGCCGGCGTCTATAGTATAGGCAGCACTATTTTTTTATGAGAAAAAGAAGCAAAGTAGGTAGGGCTGGGACTAAAACCCGGGTACCCGGGTCCCGCCCGGAAGCGTCGGGTACCCGGGTAGAAAAATCAATACCCGATACCCGAAAATTGCTCACCAGTATAACGTACATTTGATTTGTATAGCGTAGTGTAAGACATGATTGTAAACTCATCACAAAAGTACACAAGTCTCATTCTGAATCTCACCAATTACCCTCGAAATATCCTTAAATATACTAGTTTTTCAAGTGATGACGATGTGACTGAGATCGTTCAATCGTCGCCATGTTTCTTTTGCAGCGCAGTGACGTCATCCAGCCACTGCGACGCAAGCCAATTTATGAATGAAAATATAGTAAGCATGCGCATTGCAAGCCTCGGCCCCACGCAGTATTCCGTCAAAAAAAGTCTGCAATACTGTGTCACCTCGTACCAAAATCGACCTATAATTCCACTTTCCTTTATTTCATATGGATTATGAAAGGTATTCTCAGAGGATCTGTTTTCTCACCGATACCACACAAGTAAGCAAATTTTATTACTTCTTGCTTTTCCGTCAAAATCTTACGAAGTAGCGTCGATGTTGCATCGTGTTTGTGAGTTTGTAGAATCTACCGCTACGTGAACAAAGTCAATTGATTTCCGGGTTTCGGAGCAAACGAGGCGCCAGCCAATCACGTTCTTGATACCATTTTCAGTTTATCATAAACCGAAAATGGTAACACGATCGTGATTGGCTGGCGCATTCGACGCTCCGAAACCCGGAAATCAATTGACTTTGTTCACGTAGCGATAGATTCTAGAAATTCACGAACACGATGTAATATCGACGCTACTTCGTAAGATTTTGACGGAAAAGCAAGAAGTAATAAAAATTTGCTTACCAGTGCGGTATCGGTGGGAAAACGGATCCTCTGAGAATACCTTTCATAATTCATATGAAATAAAGGAAAGTGGAATTCTAGGTCGATTTTGGTACGAGGTGACACAGTATTGCAGACTTTTTTTGACGGAATACTGCGTGGGGCTGAGGCTTGCAATGCGCATGCTTACTATATTTTCATTCATAAATTGGCTTGCGTCGCAGTGGCTGGATGACGTCACCTATGGGGTTTTTCCACCAGTCATATTTCGAGCGACATGATTTTCGGGTACCCGGGTACCCGCCCGAAAATTACCACGGGTACCCGAAAAGAAAAAAACCCGAAAGTCCCAGGCCTAAAAGTCGGGGTGCGGCCTATACGTGACGATAGTCAAAAGCCGTGTCCCGCGAACGCTGAATACCGTGATGTTGCCAGTACTAGGTCCGAGCTGAATAAAATCCCCAAATGGCACTCGAAAAATCCCCAAATTGGAACCTAAATCCCCAAATTATTTAAATCACAATAATTTATGAAAAAGTGAGGATATTTATCATGGTTATTGCCCCAAATTAGTTGATGTGTTCATACAACACACAGCAGATTTTTTTCTTTTTTTAGGTTTCGATTCAAAGTAGATTGGCAACCCCACCATTTACCGCATATTTTCAACCAATGAAGTTCAATGTAAAATGAATTCATCGGTTGAATTGCGGATGATCTACATATTTTAGCATAAGAGAGTGATATATCTCATGTATTTTAGCATCATATTACTGAAAAATAACGAATCGGTGCTTTTCATCAAAACCTTCAAAAATCCCCTAAACTGCATGAAAAATCCCCAAATTTCTTTTAATCCCAAATAATTTTTTTCATCCCCAAAGGCTTCTCAAAATCCCCAAATATTGAAAATTTGGGGATGGAGATCCCCAGATGGCACGTATGCGTACGTTTGGGACTACAGTGACGCTTCCATTGTAATGGTAGTTAAAACAGCGCGTTTATAGGATGAAATAGTAAAAAGCATGACTTAACTAAGAAAACATTTCAGTACCGGTACGTGATAACTTACTTTTCAAATTAAATTCTATTTAGGTCTAAATTTGTTTCCATATAACGTAGCAGAGCTCAGAGACCGTGCAACTCAAGCGATCTGACTCTGTCTGGGGGTCTGGGGCCGGCATTCCCCGGCAATAGCATGTGTAATAGTACGTTTGCAATATGTATTGGTAGACTTATGACAACAACCCATCTAATTGAAATGAATGTCATTACTATTTATGAAATTATGTGGAACATTGATTTAACATGTTATCATTTTTATCTTCCTTGCAGGAGCCAGGAAGATTAGCAGCACCTCGCTCTACATTTTTAAATTTATTTTTACATCGTCATCGATCGTAATGGAAAATAAAATGAAAATATTTACCTTTTGATCTTTTCTTTTGTTTTGCATCTCCAAGTCTCATCGGCCAATAAATAATAATAAAAACCTACCTTGCGATGTGTGCTGTGGTCTGCTGCGGGAAATGGCGGTAGTGGTGATGATTGGCTGGTTGGTTGTGAATACAAATATTTTGGATGAATTATGTGATGATAATGCAAATGGTGACAATAATGATATTGTGTCAACGAATTGCCATAAAATGATAATTAAAGTTACAACATTGAGATGAGTGATTTAGATTTTTACTGGTTAGGCATTATGGATTATTATGATGGCGACGAGGATGATGATGATAGAGCACGTTTATGTTGACAATAGTAAATGATGATAGTATACACGATTTTTTTTGCGACGATAAAGATGACACGGTGATACACGAAGTTTGCATGTAATTTAATATTCTATTGCAGGTGGAAAAATAGCGTAAGTATTAAAAAGAATCATGCCGCCTTCAATATTTTCCCGCTGAAAGAGACCGAGGGAACATGACAAGGTATGTCAATTACAATTGCTTTGTGCGTGAATTAATAACGGTCTTTTTCAAGGCCACGTAAACTTCCAAGAAAGAATCAGTGTTCATCTCCGGGGGGGGGGGCACTTCCATTCATGAGTTGATACCATGCGCGACCATGGGGTTTCGAAAAGCACCCTAAACACCGTAATTTCCATGTTCTGAAAATGCACCCCTTAACAAGTATTGGCGTGTGAAACCCTACCCTTAACAAGTATTGGAAACAAACGATACTCTTGGCAAATATTCCCTGAAATGAACCCTTAAACAATTAAGTACAGGAATGTTTTATTGTTACGGGTTCTTTGGTCGTCGGCTTTACCTAATGTACGACCCCACCTCCTACACCTCGCGCAAATCAGACTCTATCTAAACACGAAGTGTTGGGGCAAAAAGGATATCCTTTACAAAGCATTTTAATTTTGTTTTATCATCCCCGCAAATTCGACCCTAAACACGTATTTTTCCTAGCGAAATAGATACCCTTTTTCCTTATTTTTGTGTTTTTGACACCCTTATCACGTTACGTACGTAACGTGCCCTATCGTGAAAAAGACATCCTTTTTACGTTTTTTTTTTGGTCGCGCATGGTATCCACTCGTCAATGTAAGTGGCCCCCCGGGGTTCATCTTTTTTATTCATAGGCGGGGGGCAGGTCCCCCAAAAAATTGAGATGGGGGACGATCCCCCTAAATTTTTAGTTGATAACTTTTTTTTTGCTTGTCAATTTTGTTTCCTGCATCCCCCTCCCCTAAATTCTGGTGGACCCCCCCTAAAATGTCTCTTGTCCCCCCCCCCTAAAATTTAGGTTGATGACCTTTTTTTTTTGCTTGTGAAATTATTTTACTTACATTTGTCCATCACTAAGGTAGACCCCCTCTAATTCTTTGGGCTTCCGCCGCCAATGTCTTTATTTCACTTGGTCTTTACCTCTCTCTCACTCGTTATTTATTCAATTCAATTCAATTCTGGTTTTATTGTGAAAATGGTACATGACAAAAGTCCGAAGACTCATATTATCATATTTACAAAGTAAAGATGTACAAGTAAAGATGTACATGTATATTATTAAAAGATTACATCACAATTCTAGTGCTTGACAAATAATCAACAAATAAAGCCAGAGAAAATAATTTGGACAATCTCAAAAAAAGATTATTGATTGAAATTATAACATTGTAAAACTATCATCGTCAAAATCACATCAGCAAAGTTGCAAGTATTAAAAGCATATATAAATTAAGTTACACTTTTAAAATATCATATTTAAAACAAGAAAAATATGTACATGATATAAAAAATTGTAAATAGCAAGACAAATTAAATAATATATAAGCCTATAAAAATATAAACCAAATCAATGTTGTGAATAATTGCAATTTCCAATTAGTTTGAGCCTTGTATGACAGTCATAAAACAAAAGCGAAATAAATACGATGTTACAATAAATTGGTATGAACTTCTGGAATTAACCATGTGATATGCTGTAGATAGTACACCACCAGTCACAATCCCTTGACCACCCGTTTACCATGTTTACCTGCCTAAACCAGAGAACAGCAAATTCAGTGCAATGAATCCAATGTTCTCCGGCCGAAACAGGCAAATAGGTAGTCAAAGAAATGTGACTGGTACAGTATATGCTTTATAGTAAAAAATAAATAAATAAATGAACCAAAAAATCATTGAAGTTGGGCAGAATTACATATCGAATAGTCGTATTACATGTAGGTGGAACTCAAGTAAGTAAAAAAAAGAACATTGGAATAAAAAGGTGACAAACATAAAATTACATTATATTACAGAGTTCAACAATTGCACAAAGTGGGGGATTGGCGACTGTTGGTATCTTTTTGTTCTAGTCTGAGGAATCTCAAGATGATGTGCATTTCTTATGGAAAGACCAGTTCTAACCCTACGGGTTTCAGGCAAGAAGTGGTGATGTCGTTTCGATTTTAGCAACGAGCGTGCAAATCCTTCAAGAAGTTCACTCCGTCTGTCTTTAAGAGATGACACATTCATACTTTGTAGAAGTTCAATGTATGTCAAGACATTTGGCCAGGCAATGATACGCAGAGCCCTCTTCTGAACCCACTCAATGCTAGCGGATTGTTGGCAGGTAATGCTAAATGCCCAAACGGGCACGGCAAACTCAATCAATGGCATGTCAGTACATCTTGTAGATTATTTATCTCATGTGACATCACCGACTTCAATAAAAAAAAAAAAACATTGAAACACTGCCCGTGCTTGCGTATTTATTTAAAGGACAAGTCCACCCCCAAAAAAAACTTTGATTTGAATAAAAAGAGAAAAATTCAACAAGCATAACACTGAAAATTTCATCAAAATCGGATGTAAAATAAGAAAGTTAATATGACATTTCAAAGTTTCGCTTCATTTCACAAAAAAGTTATATGAACAGCCAGCTACATCCAAATGAGAGAGTCCATGATGTTATTCACTCACTATTTCTTTTGTTTTTTATTGTTTGAAATATGAAATATTTTTATTTTCTCGTCATTGTCATGTGAAATGAAGTTTCATTCCTCCCCGAACACGTGGAATTCCATTATTTTAACATTTTGTGTTTCAGGCAAGGAAGTCCTAATCGTCAAATTCGTAAAAATTGAAATATTGTATAATTCAAACAATACAAAACAAAAGAAATAATGAGTGAGTGACATCATCAACTCTCTCATTTGGATGTAACTGGCTCGTTCATATAACTGTTTTGTTAAAAATAAGTGAAACTTTGAAATGTCATAACTTTCTTATTTTACATCCAATTTTGATGAAATCTTCAGCATTGTGCTTGTCTGATTTTTCTCTATTGATTCAAATCAACATTTTCTGAGGTGGACATGACCTTCAACTTTATTTGTATGAAAAGAAGACGTTAATTGAAAGAAATAAAATATATTCGCCGAGCTTGTTAACCGTCGCAGCGCTTGTTTATCTCCGCCACTCTTGTTTACCTCCGCAGCGCTTGTTTACCTCCGCAGCTCTTGTTTTCATCCGCAGCGCTTGATTACCTCGATCGGCCGTTTCTTCACGTCGATGGTGGATTATTTTCCTTGCGTCGCCTTCCGAAAAAGATGAAACAGTAAGAAGAATTACAGCATGCGTGTTTATTATTTCCCATTCCGCGGCGATTGTTGAACAATTTTCCAACCAAGATTTTTTCCGACTTCGCCGGGTATTCTGTCATGCATTTTTTTTTCAAAGATGATTCGCAAAATGGGGGTGGGGCCTTTACGCCGGCAAATACGGTATTATTAAGCAACGGTTTTTGTTCACCAACAAATTAATAAAATATGTTGGCAGGCATTAAAAAAAAAACCAATGTCCTACGGCGCATCATAAATCCGCAACACGAAAGACGTCCTTTGCAAAGAACACCCCCCCCAAGATAATCAGTTTTTGATCTGAGAGGAATGACGTACGAGACGCGCGCTGCAAGAAAAACTTGTTTTTCATCCTAAGCCATCGTGCGGGCTTGCGGGCTGGATATATAAAAATGGATCTAAAGAAAAGTGAAATAACTTCTTATGCAAGGTGACAGAAAATTCAAGACAAGATTTTAATCCAAGGATGAGCATCCCGATGAGCATGCAGGGTTTAAATACAAACGCCCGACGACGTGAGTAAAGTGCGCGGACAGAGCCGTTCGTACTTCGTACCATGCTGAGGCTTTATGACGCACCCCGGTAAAATGACTGACTATGACGCACCTATTCTCCATGCTCTGACTGACCAATTGCCTCCATGACGGTACCGAGTCACTAATTTGTTGGTAAATGACCCATCCATGACGCACCATTCCCGGGGGTCGAGGGGTGCGTCTTACAATTGATAGGTGTATAAACCACATCAGCAATTCGTACATGCCACCATGTAACCCAGGGAGCTCACCGTGTATTTACCCATACTCACAGGACAAGGGTAGATTATGGTCAAAATAACTAGCAAGATAAATTGTGAAAACAGAAATTATGCACTTACCACGATTATATGGATGAAGGTCTAACGAGTGGTAGAATCCTGACATCGATGCACAGACTGAAACCTCAAAAAACCGACAAGTTCTCTCCTCTCCCCAGTCTCGATCGGCCGTTTTTGTTGTGAATCATAACAAAATGGTAGATGGAGACTGGGGTAGGAGAAAACTTTTTTTTGACGTTCCAGTCTAGCAATGTCAGGGGCCGATTGCACAAAAGGGTCTTTCCAAGGACCGTCTTTCTTGTCGCCCATCTTTTATGATACACTATAATAAGCAGGGTGTTTCTGAAATTTATGATAAAGAATAAGATTCGTTAGCTTGCTTTTAAATAAGGCAGTGTATACAGCCACACGCGTGTGTCTTTACCATCCAGCCACACGCGTGTGGTTATATCCAGAACACCTATCTGTGGATACCGCCACACGCCGCCAGTAATAACAGTAAAACACGTACGGTATGTAGGTCTGACCGTCTATATCACGATAAAAATAACCTCATTTCTTCATTAAATTCTTACATTTTAAACCCCTTTGTTGATATCCTTAGATCGTTTCAATTTCATTCTCACCGTCTTCTCTCCTTGCTTTTCTTGTCTTGTTACAAACGGTCGTCTGTTTAACAGCAAATTCTCTTTTTCTACTTGTGTCAATTCTGGCTTCCTTCGCGGTGGCAGACCCATACAGCGTTAGCGCAGCGACATACACAGTTTGGGTTTCGTACGTACGCACGTACGCGCACATAGCCTAGAGTCAGTAGAGAATCGACACAAGTAGAAAAAGTGTGGAAATTTGCTATTTAACAGGCGGCCTTTTGTAACAAGACAAGAAAAGCAAGGAAAGAAGACGGTGAGAATGAAATTGAAACGATTTAAAGAAATCAAAGGGGTTTAGAATGTAAGAATTTAATGAAGAAATGAAGTTATTTTGATCGTGATATAGACGGTCAGACCTACATACGTGTTTTACTGTTATAACTGGCGGCGTGTGGCGGTATCCACAGATAGGTGTTCTGGATATAACCACACGCGTGTGGCTGGATGGTAAAGACACACGCGTGTGGCTGTATACACTGCCTTTAAATAAAATTTTATACAATTTCATGATATATTACATCATCTTATAAACAAATATTTTGTTTATTTGAACGGACGAATGAAATATGTTTGCAGATGATTTATTTAAAATGCGTATCACATGGTGCATCATAAAAGATGGGCGACACGAAAGACGGTCCTCATGGTCCTTGCAAAGAAAGACCCTTTCGTGTAATCGGCCCCTGGATTCTACCACTCGCGACTCGTTAGACCTACATCCATTATAATCGTAGTAAGTGCATAATTTCTGTTTTCATAATTTATCTTGCTAGTTATTTTGACCATAATCTACCCTTGTCCCGTGAGTATGGGTAAATACACGGTAAGCTCCTGTCCTGAGCGCCGGACGCGGACGTGGACCGCTTCGCGGTCCGGCGCTCCCTGGGTTAGCCACCACCCGTGCAAACTTGAATCAAAGACAAAGACAGACAAAGTCAAAGATCTCCCTGGGCTGGCCTCTATTCGTCACAGGCACAGCACGGAATTATGTCTGAAGTTCACTGAATATAAATAAGGAGATCACTTACCTTTACAATCACCTGTATTTCCCTTTGCTATACTCTCTGTTGAAATTGGCCGACTTATATTCTTCTTTTTCTTTCCCATTTTTTATTTTTAATCACACAATATAGGCGCTACCACAAATTGTTGTATGGTAAGCTAGCTCCGACTAATGACGGTCGAACTAGATTCTATTTTGATATGGACAATGCACGAAACAGCTTTAAAAACTTGTCTTTAAATGAAAGGAAAGTTTCTGTCATTTTTTATGATAACAAAATGTGTATCTATTGAAATTCACCGAGTATCCTACAGCTGGGCTTGAAGTTTTTCACCTTAATTCATTTGGCGCAGTTGGCATTACATAAGTTCGGCGCACCCCCCCCCTCGTTACTTCCGTGCTCCCCCCCCCCCTGTAAAAAAGGGGGCAAAAGGTATTTTTTGTCAGAGTAGCAAAAAAAAACATTAGCTAAAATATAGGCCATAATAAATTTACATAAAGACAAGTTTTGTGACAAATGCATCAATAATTCGAAAAGTTATAGAATCCTATTTTTTAATTTGTGATGTCAATTTATGCGAGCAGCTTCGTATATCGGACGTGCAGTTGTAGACTGTAGTAAAAAAAAATAATAATCCGAATAAAATTTGATTTTCTAAAAAAAAAAGACCCACGAAAATTACGTTATATTGTCTTCAACAGCATTTCACCCATGCATGCTCCTGATAGAGACAAATGCCGGAAATGTTCATGCTTTGAAAAAAAACCTAACTCCTAAGAATGATGATGGAAGGTTGATTTCCATATCATTTTCCTTCTTTTTTAAGCCAGCAAGACTGTTTAAAGGGATGTTCCGGGCTGAAAATATTCATTTCCTAATACATAGAATAGAGTTCAATGAGCAAAATGCTGAAAATTTCATCAAAATCGGATGACAAATAATAAAGTTATTGAAGTTTAAAGTTTAGCAATATTTTGTGAAAATAGTCGTCATGAATATTCATTAGATGGGTTGATGATTTCACATCCCCAGTTCCCCACTTTCCGTTTTCTTTAAGTTATTACATAAGATCATAATATTTTCATTATTTCATACTTGTTTGAATAATACGTCTCCCTCAAAATGAAATAAATTTCAGCAATAAATATGTAATGCACTATCAGTTGTCAATCCAGTTTTTCTAGTTTTTGGAGGAAAAAATGAATAAACCTGATTTCATACAAGAGAACACGTGGAGATGTGACATCATCAGCCCACCTAATAAATATTCATGACGACCGTTTTTACAAAATATTGCTAAACTTTAAAATTCAATAACTTTGTTATTTGTTATCCGATTTTTGTGAATTCTACTCTATTTATTAAGCTATAAATACTTTCAGCCCGGACCATCCCTTTTAAGTCTTATTCTGAAAAGATTTGGTAAACTTGAACACAATCTTAAATTTTGTCGTATTAAAAAGTGGCTATGTCAATATGCACAGCATTTTGAGAGGCAAAACATGGCATAAGGAGTGACATTTATTAAAAAAAAAATAAAAAGCAATTAGTGAGGTGAGCCAGCAATTTGTTTACCCTTATAAAATAAAGAAAAACAATTCTTGTGATATTATAATATTATAATCACTCCCTTTTCCTTTGCTTTTTTTTTCTTGTTGATGGAAATTATGTTGGCTTAGGGATCATGTCTGATATTTTAAACTAGCGAGACTACGTTATATCCTTTTTTTGTTAATTCGAATATTCAAAATCATGTCGCCATTTCGACCTAAAAAAAAAATTAAGTCGACATCGTCTGATAAATATCGTAACAAGTCGGAAAAAATAGACAATGCGTCGATTATATCAAACTATAGTCGTCAAGTCTTTAATGATTCCATATCCATTGATGACACATGTCTACCTTCATTTAGTCTAAAGCCATTCCGTCCATCTACATTTCGTCTAACAACCCAATTTTGGTCCAGTAACCATTTACTCCAATCATCACTTCGTCTATTACCATTTTGCAAAGTTAACACTTTAGTAGACCAAATTGGATATAAATTGGACCAACTGGTTATCAGACGGAATGACATTAAACTAAATTAAAGTAGACAATGTAGTGAGTGGACAAACTGATAGACCAAATGATAGACGAGTGGCAAGTTGGACGAATTGGCATCAGACGAATTGGAAATAAAGTAGCTAGCACTTGACGGCCGTGTGAACGGAATCCTGTATTATTCAATAGGCCTATACGCATATAGGGCCTAATTTCTGTATTCTACCTTATTTTACTTTGTGGTCCATTTTTATTTATTTTTTCGGGGGGGGGGGGGTGAATTCAGCCCCGGCAATGCCTCATCCTATATAGAATCGGGCTGACTGTAATGACAATATACCTGGTGGTCATGATGTGTCATTTAGACCATTCTATATAGCCATGACTTTTTTTGTATAAAATTTGAAAATAAGGCAGCCGCCTTATAGGAATACTTTAGGGGAAAAGGAGAGAGAAAAAGAAAAAAGTGTGATAGCGCCCCCTGATTAATGTGTCAAAATCTAACCCAAATAATTTTTTTCCTGTCTTTAAAAAAATGAAATGTAAGTTTTGTTTCTCGTTTTGCTCATCACAGCTTAAGATACGGCCGTTAATTACGCCATGGACAATTCCTTTGATTCGATAGGCTGAGAAACACAGTTCTACCACTAGCGTACCTAACGTGGGGGGGGGGCAGACTCGGCCCCCCTGACGAGTCACAACTCACACTCCCTGTCCCCCCCCCCGACGAGTCACATGATCCATGCCCCCCCCCTTTGAGAAGCCACATAATTTTTGTAATGTAAAAATCCAATGAAAACAGATATGTATCCCCTCTTTTTAACCTAAAGACCGGCCTTTTCTTTATGATTTTTTTATTGTCAATTTTTTGGCTGGTAATTAAAAAGATGAAGACCTTTTTTAAAAAAAAAATTGCCCCCTCTGGAAAATTCTAGGTACGCCAGTGATAACTACTTGTCCGATAAAACGTCTGACATGTCCTTTCATGATCAGATACGCTCCCCAGGCATGTCTTTTGCAGAAAAAAAAAGTGAAATAGTAATGTTAAAAGAATGAAAAAAGGAAAATCTCAAATACAAAAAAAGAATGAAAATATATTTATAATAGAACTTATTTTCTAAGGTGACACCTGTAAAGAGGTGCAGCGCCACCTCTTGGCAGAAAAAGGGATGACATGAGTATAATATCGCAAAGGCTGAATGTAAGCAGCGCGACAGAGAGAAACGAGAATATATACTCAGCTTCATAGTTTACAAACCCACTGTCTCAAAGAGTAGTTTATTGAGAGTCATAGTAACTACTTACTACATGGTGTCAGGAGTGGTGGCGATGTTTGGAGCTGTTACGTGTTTATTTTGTGCTAGATTTGAGGCACCCTACGCGAGACTGTAGCTGTGGGACTGCCCTGTCAGAGGCAGAGAGAATGAACGTGAGTAAACTCTACATCCATAGCCTTAAGTTCATTAAGCCTGTCAATGTTCATTATAACGAGAAATAAATCATATCGGGACTGGATCTGGCCCGTATTAGAGCATCCATGACATATATGAATTCAAAGGAGATTTGGGTTGGCACCAGTGATTTTGCTTGAAACAGTGAATTGATCTCTGACTCTGCCTTTGGCTACATACCCTGATTTGAACCATCCAGTGTCGAGTGGACCTAGCGTAAGCAAATATGGAAGCGCTAAAACCTCCCCAGCAGCTTGATTTGGAGGCACAAAACCTCCCGCAGGTATGGGCACTCTGGAAGGAAGAATTGATGTTATATCTTGACCTTGCCATGGCTGACAAAGAAGATAAGACAAAAGTAAAGATGATGCTGTACCTTGTTGGCAGTAAAGGGAGAGAGCTTTATCAAACCATAAAGCCAGCAACAGAGACCTTGGAGGAAGTTGTCAAGGCATTTGACAATCATTGCAATCCTCCCCGCAACGAGACTGTGGATCGGTTTAAATTCTTCACAAGGGATCAGCAAGCTGGAGAGACATTTGACACGTACTTGACAGCATTGAAACTGCTGGCTGCCAACTGCAATTTTTCTACGCTTGCAGATGGTCTACTAAGAGACCGCATTGTATGTGGAATTAGAGAGTCAAGCTTGAGAGAGAGGCTTTTGAGAGAAACGGCGTTGTCTTTGGAGGGGTGCATCCAGATTTGCCGTGCATCCGAACTGACAAAGAGTAGAATGGGTGTATTAGATGGAGACGCAGTGCATGCAGTGAGGGAGTCCTCTATCCAGCACTCCTCTCATAAGCAGTCAACAAAGCAGAAGCCTGGAACCCGCAAACCACGTAAATGTCGATACTGTGGGCAAGAGCATGAATTCATCAAGGAGAAATGTCCTGCTTATGGGAAACAGTGTGCACGATGTGGGAAATATAACCATTTCAAGAACCAGTGTAAGACCATGCTGAGCAACGTACATGGTGTTAGCAGAGAAGGAGAAGAGGAGGATCCAGACTTCACTCTACATGTGATCACCCTTGAACCAGAAGAGATAAAAAGTATTCAAGAAAGGCCAAAGAAACGGATCTTTGCAAACATGATGGTCCGTGGGCATTCAGTGAGATTTCAGGTAGATTGTGGGGCAACCTGCAACGTGCTTCCTTCTTCATGCATTGACACAAGTACCATGTCGCTTCAGCCTACCAAGGGATTGCTGTCAATGTACAATATGAGTACAGAACAACCAATGGGAAAGTGCACGATAGAAGTTGTCAATCCCAAGAATCAAGAGATCTTTGATGTGGAGTTCATCATTGTGGATAATGGGAAGCTGACTCCTATACTGGGTAGTGAAACCAGTCAATTGATGGGCCTAATCACCGTGCAACATGAAAACATCATGGAGGTGACTGACTTGCCACGGCTGAGCTCAGCGGAGCAACTGAGCCATGAGTATTCTGATGTGTTCGATGATAGAGTTGGGAAGCTACCTGGCCAGTACAAGATAGAACTGGACCCAACAGTAAAACCTGTTGTGCATCCTCCAAGACGGGTACCAGTTGCTATTAAAGAGAGACTGAAAGCTGAGCTAGTGAGACTGGTAGAAGCAGATGTTGTAGCCCCAGTCGATACTCCAACAGAATGGGTCTCCAGTCTTGTGTGCGTCAACAAACCTAACAACAAATTGAGGGTTTGTCTAGACCCTCAGGACCTGAACAAAGCAGTCAGAAGGAACCACTACCCAATGAAGATAATAGAAGACATCTTGCCAGATTTGTCCAGGGCAAAGGTGTTTTCAGTAGTCGATGCAAAGAATGGGTTCTGGCACGTAGAACTTGAGGAGGACAGCTCGTACCTAACTACATTCAACACCCCGTTTGGGCGTTACAGATGGAAGAGGCTGCCATTCGGTATTGCATCGGCACCAGAGGAATTTCAGCGTAGGCTAGATGAAGCACTAGAAGGTCTGCAAGGAGTAAGAACAATAGCAGATGACATCCTGGTGTATGGTGAGGGTGACACAATGACAGATGCAGAAGTAGACCATGACACCAAGCTGAGAGCTTTGATGGAACGATGCAGGGAGAAAAATCTGAAACTCAACAAACAGAAGTTGAAATTCAAAAGGAAAGATGTGTCTTTCATGGGTCACCTGATAACTGAGGAAGGATTGAAACCAGACCCAGCAAAGGTAAAGGCAGTGAGAGACATGCAGAATCCAACAGATGTTGCTGGGGTACAACGCTTTCTCGGATTTGTAAATTACCTGAGTAAGTTCCTCCCCAACCTGAGTGAGATGTGTGAACCTCTCAGATCACTAACCAAGAAAGATGTAGAATGGTGCTGGCTGGACGTGCATGATGCTGCAGTCAAAAGCATCAAGGAGGCTGTGACATCAGAACCAGTTCTGAGGTACTTTGACAAGGACATAGGGCTCGTTCTGCAGGCAGATGCTTCAGAAAAGGGCCTGGGAGCAGCCATCCTGCAGAAAGGTCAACCGATAGCGTATACAAGTAGGGCGCTCACTGAGGCAGAGAGTCGCTATGCACAAATAGAAAAGGAGTTGCTTGCAGTTACCTTTGGACTGGAAAGATTCCACCAATATACCTATGGAAGGAAGGTGACTGTTCAAAGTGATCACAAGCCATTGGAGATCATTGCAAAAAAAAACATGCATCAAGCTCCCAAAAGGCTTCAGAGACTCATCCTTCGCTTGCAAACTTATGATGCTGATATCATTTATCATCCAGGCAAGCAGATGTACATTGCTGACACGCTAAGCCGAGCGTATCTTCCTGTGTTGGAAGTGGATGGAAAACAGACAGAGATGGAGCAGGTCAACCTGGTGGATCACCTGCCAATTGCAAGACCTCTGCTGGAAGAGTTAAAACAGTGCACAGCAAAGGATGAGGTGATGCAAGAGATACAGGCAGTAGTAATGAATGGATGGCCAATGAGGCAACAGGATCTTCCATCTGGTGTCATACCCTATTTTCACATACGGGATGAGTTAAGCATCGCCAATGGTCTCATCTTCAGAGGTGAAAGGGTAGTGATACCAAAGAGCATGAGACAAGGCATGATAGAACGACTACATGCATCACATCTAGGGGAAAGCAGTTGTCTGAAGAGAGCACGAGAATGCCTCTATTGGCCCAATATGAACAGTGAAGTAAAGAACTACATACAAAGATGTGATGTATGTAGAGCCATGGGAACCAGACAGCAGAAGGAGCCGCTAAAGCAACATGAGATACCGGAGAGACCTTGGGCCAAAGTTGGTGCTGATCTGTTTGTCCTCGACTCACGTGACTACCTTGTTATAACAGATTACTACTCCAACTTCATTGAGGTGGACTATCTGACAACTACAACTTCATCTGGTGTGATACACAAAATGAAAGCCCAATTTGCCAGACACGGAATTCCAGAGGAAGTTGTAACAGATAACGGCCCACAATTCACTTCTGATGAATTTGCCAAGTTTGGAGCCAAGTGGGAATTCAAGCACACAACTACATCTCCACTTTATCCTCAGGCAAATGGGAAAGTGGAAAATGCTGTGAAGACTGCCAAGTCACTACTCAAGAAGGCTAAGGAAGGACACAATGACCCATATCTGAGTTTGTTGGCATTCAGAAACACGCCAACACCAGGATTCTCCTCTAGTCCAGTGCAGCGTTTAATGAATAGAAGAACCCGCACTACCCTACCAACAACTGCGAAGTTGCTTGAACCTGCAGTTCCCACTGGTGTGAAAGAACAGAGGGAGAAGACAAAGGAGAAACAAGCTCATCACTACAATCGCTCAGTCAAAGAACTGCCTTCAATGAAACCAGGAGATGTAGTTCGCATCCAACCCCACAATAGGCAAAGGGAGTGGCGCAGAGCGAAGGTCCTTCGTATGGCAACAGAACCACACTCATATGTGGTGATGACAGAGGATGGAGCTACATATCGTAGAAATCGCAGACATCTGCGATTAGTGTGTGAAACCTGGAGTCGTCGTGAACCAGATGATGGAGTGATGATTGAACCAAATAAGCAGACAAACCCAGATGATGAGTGTGATGACCGATCTGAAACACAAGAGAGGCAGGAAGTAAAGACAAGATGTGGTCGCACTATCCACCCCCCTGCCTATCTCCGAGACTTTGTGAAGTAAGAATTCAATGTGAAATACGAACTAAGGAACTGATTATGCTGGACAAGATGATTCAAGTGTGTTATTGAACTTTTGATAGATACAAACTGATGGACATTTTGTTGGGACATTCGTCGAATTACTGACTGTTCAACACTATTACAGTGAAAGTGGACTGTTATCATTTTTTTTTGTTGCATATCTGTTATGTTTGTATGTATTTTCTTTGTAGTTAACTGTTTAATACAAAAAACAAAACAAACTGATGCCTTGTTACATTGAAATCCCTTACAGGCATCTGACATATTTTGCCACTATGTAAAGTCTTGATTATGTGCTTATCAAGTTTCACAAATTTTCAGTTTTGACTTGGATCCAGTAAACTTCCAGTTTACACTGACACAATTCAACCCAAAAGTAAAATTCTCTAAAAGAATCTGGCCTGAATTTAACTTGTGGTACATTTAAAAAAAAAAAAAAAAAAAAAAAAAAAAAAAAAAAAAAAAAAAAAAAAAAAAAAAAGTATTTCGTTCATGACCTTATTTGAGAAAAAAAAAAAAAAAAAAAAAAAAAAAAAAAAAAAAAAAAAAAAAAAAAAAAAAAAAAAAAATGAAGGGAAAGATGTAAAGAGGTGCAGCGCCACCTCTTGGCAGAAAAAGGGATGACATGAGTATAATATCGCAAAGGCTGAATGTAAGCAGCGCGACAGAGAGAAACGAGAATATATACTCAGCTTCATAGTTTACAAACCCACTGTCTCAAAGAGTAGTTTATTGAGAGTCATAGTAACTACTTACTACAACACCATTAAAAAATGATCCTGAATTGCATTTTCAGGATGATTTTTACTGAGAACCCCTGAGAACTGAGAAATAAGCTGGGAAATAAGATCGAGGCCTATAATTCTTTGATAGCTATAGTACTTCGACCTAGCTGATCCACTGATCGCCCTTACCCTTCCGTTATACGGTGCCAATTCGGGCGGCCGCGGCCGGCCGGGCGGCCAGCCAAGCCGCGACGACCATTCGGACCATTCCAGTGCATAACAACAACTACAGCAAAAAAATCAGAACAGGAAGAGATGGCGTCGTTACAAAAATTACAGTTTATTATTCTTTTGGCTGTTTTACAAAAGGTATGTTGGCGTTTTGATTTTTTGATGAAATAAATTGGATGCTCGAGAAGACAAATTTGTGTTACCATATTATTAAATGAAGGCGTGATATGTCAGTTTAAGTTGGCTTGGGACTTCGTTTACCTACGTTGGAGATTCTACGCGCAATATTCTTACTTGTTGAGCCGTAGACCCATATGCTGATATTTACGTTTGTGTCAGGCTTGTGGAGGGGGGGGCATATTAGTTGCGCACCTTACTTAAACTTAATCATGTTCTTTTTTGTATTTCACAATTTTGTTGGTTGATAATGTTCCTAGCCATTCCGTGCTTTTGGGAACTGGTCACTCATTATTTGATATTATACAACAGTTTGAGAAGTGTTCAACTAATTTAAATAAGACAGAAATTTTAAAGATTGGTAATGTGTCGAATGCAGTTTTCAGACATAATTTCAATTTTGTATATACTATAAATGTGCTTGGTAATTTTGTGGGTACTGGATCAGATACTGCGCAAGTTAAAAAAGCAGAAGAAATACCGTCATCAATACAAGTTACTTTAAACATGTGGAAAATGAAAAGCCTAACTTTATTCAGTAAAATTCAAATAATTAAATCATTTGGAATATCCAAATTCATTTATTTATTTTCATCCACTCTTTTACCTGATTGGTTTCTTAAAAAGTTAGAGAGGGTGTTTTTCAGTTTTTGTCTCACCTGCATAGCAGAGTGAGACTATAGGCGCCGCTTTTCCGACGGTGGCTGCGGCGTCAACATCAAATCTTAACCTGAGGTTAAGTTTTTGAAATGACATCATAACTTAGAAAGTATATGGACCTAGTTCATGAAACTTGGCCATAAGGTAGTGCTGCAAGTCAGGCGGCATGTTCGGGTTCGGTTCGGTTCGGCAGGGTTCGGCAATAAATGCCAAATTAAATTTAACACATAAAAAGTAAAGACCGCCGACCTACACACAAGTAATCTCCTGCATGATCCGTCATGTATTAATAATAAATTTTGTTTCTAAAAGAATAGTTAAGATAATTGTTGAACTTTCTTTTGTTTTAATTAACAAAAAATAAGTCATTTCTACTTTCATTTTTAAAATGAAAATAAAAAAAATCAAAAGAAAAAAATATTGATAACGAGAGAATCAGGACAGAAACAGAATTACAAAGATCAGAATATTTTTTTCACGATTATTTCATGTAGCTATGATCATGATCGATTACGATGTCATTGCCAACGCAGCTTCTCAAATTGGAAAGTGTTGATCGGGAATGTCGAAATAGTAGACAAACAACCTCCACTCAACTGTTATTATACCGGTAAAATTCACATTCCAAAGAATACGAGTGTTTTAGAAAGTCCCTATTTTCTGAAAAGTGGTAAAATCTGGTCAATGAATTACTTTAAAAAGATAAATATCAGTCCATTCTTGGTCCAGAAAGATGGACGCTACGTGACTTCAAACATATTTCTAACACGAAAATGAGTACATGGGACTGTACTGCATATTTTAGTGTTGTGAAATCACTCGGCGTTGATCGTCAGAACTAAGACGGAACTGATAATTTATCATTTCATTCTCAGTAATTGGCCAGATTAAACCACTTTTAAGAAAATATTGACAATGGAAAAATGTTTCAAGTTTGGAATACGAATTTTACCTGTATAATAGCGACCGAGAGCAGGTTGTTTGGACTTCCTGTTTCAACTTTCCTTACCAACCATTTCCGGAACATCGATCAGGGAACATGCGTTGATTTGGTTTGAATTTTTATCTTTTTTGTTTTTTTCACCCTCATTCCTTCATCTCTTATTTATTTATCTTTTATATTAATATGGAAATTTCAGAAGGTGGAATATACTTTACCATTACTTTGTCAGTCACAAGGAATTAATTTATGTCTTTTCAATTAAATGTACATCCGATTACAGCAATACGTAATTCAACTACACTTTTTAACTGAGTTAAGCTTAAAATGTCCCCACATTTTATAAGGAAAAAATATATTCATGTTTAGGCCTGGGACGATTGTCATTATTACCATTCGATTATTTCCTGGAAAAATAATTGAATGATTCGATTGTTCGTCGGGAATTACGTCTTTTAAGTCACAATAGTTGTCCTACTTTATGGTGACCCCCCCCCCCATGAAGAAATCTCCATCAAAGTCACATGTTTAGCATAAATGAGGCCCTTTTCCCCCTTCTCCATGATTTTTTTATATCAAAAGAAACTTCATGAAATGAGATTAAATCTTTCAGTTTATTGTCCCAATGAAAATCTTTCCTAAATTAATACTGGTACCCTGGTATTATGCATTCATCCCTCCAAGTGCCACACCCCTGCATATAAATGAATCAGCCCCGCCGAGTCCAAAGACGTAAACAACTCATTCATGAAGTATATTCTTTGAGACAGAGCCCAGGTGGAGCATTTCACTTGAAAATTTTCATCCCTTGCCCACACCATGTCCCCGCCTCCACTTGTGGCACTGCCCACGATGCTACACATGTATTAAAAAAAAATATTTCATGTGAAATACCTTTCAAAATAACGATTTTTTTATCATTTGAACCTACATGTATAACTGGGTCTATTTTTGGAGACTAGTCGAGAAAGTACTGGTGAAGGCGGGCGCGTGTTGGAATGTAGTTTTCATTGGTTGAGGGGGATATAAAAAAGGTTGCATTGTTCTGAAACATGAAAGAAATTCTCCGGCTCCCACCCCCTATCCTTCCCTCTCTCTTTCCCTCACACGCACACACACACACAGATGGGGGAGGGGTCAATTCATTTCTGAAGTCATGACCTTTCCTGATAAGGGAACCACATGCCTTCCGCTTCTTTGTTTCCCAAAGTTTCATTGGCTATCCGAAGGTCCAATCAGCTCAAGTGAGCTGGTTATGTGTTTACTTATTATTGTGCACGCACACAATGACTTATTTTGTGTATGAGGGCAAGGTCGGGTGGGATTAACATTTTCGGAGCGCTATCATGTTGGTATGTAACTGTGAATGTGATACAATCATTGATAATTTTTGAAACATTACCTCGGTAACATAATTTTTAAACCTGTAAAAAACAGCTGTCATCATTGTTTTCTTGTCATTTTATTTTTATTACTTGGGTATTAGAGGTATCCCAACGTCATAATCGGGATCTGCCGAACATTCGATTAGTGTAAATTTTGCTAATCGATTGGTGATTGGCGGCATGCCAATCGAACCATTCGATCAATCGATGTTTACTCCCAGGCCTATTCATGTTTATAAAAAAATTGAAAATGATAAAAATTTAATCAAACACGAGACCGAAACTGTCATACTTTGTCATTTACGAGGAATGAATTTATGTCTGGTTCTTTTTCTTTATTAAATACAAAATGATTAGGTCCGATTACGATCACGATCGATTACGGCAATACGTAATTACACCACACTTTTATACCGAGTTTAGCTTCAAAATGCCCCCTCATTTTATCAAGAAAAAATATATTTATGTTAATAAAATATTCTTAAGTTGATAACAGTTCAATCAAAGACAAGATGGGAGCTATCATAGTGGATTTTAAAAATATATTGAGTGGAATTCTCTTTGTGCACAATCACTAACCAATATATATTTTATTGATTTTATACTTAAATCTATGTAGTCATCGCATTCACGCATTACATACAAACATACTTTTTTTTTACCGAACTTCCGAACCAGGCCTTTGAGTTCGGTTCGGTCCGGTTCGGAAGTGCCAAGTTCGGCGAACTTCCGTTCGGTTCGGCGGTTCGGCTGCAGCACTACCATAAGGTTAATCAAGTATCACTGAACATCCTATTAGAGTTTCATGTCACATGACCAAGGTCAAAGGTCATTTAGGGTCAATGAACTTAGACCATGTTGGAGGAATCAACATCAAAATCTTGACCTGAGGTTAAGTTTTTGAAATGTCATAATTTAGAAAATGTATGGACCTAGTTCATGAAACTTGAACATATGGTTAATCGAGTATCACTGAACATCCTGCATGAGTTTTATGTCACATGACCAAGGTCAAAGGTCATTTAGGGTCAATGAACTTTTTGCCGAATTGGGGGTATCTGTTGAATTCCCATCATAACTTTGAAAGTTTATGGATCTGATTCATGAAACTTGGACATAATAGTAATCAAGCATCACTGAACATTTTGTGCAAGTTTCAGGTCTCATGATTAAGGTCAAAGGTCATTTAGGGTCAATGAACTTTCGCCGAATTGGGGGTATCTGTTAAATTACCATCATAACTTTGAAAGTTTATTGGTGTAGTTCGTTAAACTTGGACATTAGAGTAATCAAGTATCACTGAACATCCTGTGCGCATTTCAGGTCACATGACCAAGGTCAAAGGTCAATGAACTTTGGCCGAATTGGGTGTATAGTTGAATTACCATCATAACTTTGAAAGTTTATGGATCAGATTCATGAAACTTGGACATAAGAGTAATCAAGTATCACTGAACATCTTGTGCGAGTTTCAGGTCACATGATCAAGGTCAAAGGTCATGTAAGGTCAATGAACTTTGGCCATGTTGGGGTTTTTTGTTGAATAACCATCATATCTCTGTAAGTTTATTGGTCTAGTTCATAAAAAGTGGACATAAGAGTAACCATGTATCACTGAACATCTTTTGCGAGTTAGAGTAGTTTTCAAAGTCAGCACTGCTGCTATATTGAACTGCGTGATGCAGGTGAGACGGCCAGAGGCATTCCATTTGGAATGGACCAGACAAAATTAGAAGAAACGTCATGATCCAGGATTTATCAAACGGAGGAATTAAGATATTAGATACATGTGTATTCGGCTGTTAAAGCCCAGCAGTTATTTTGGATAGAGAGAATTAAACATGCGGATAAACAAGGATGGTTTCAAATTCTTCAATATTACCTTAAAAAGAACGGGGGATTGTTTGTATTCAACTGTAACTATGGTCTTAAAATGTTGAACTTTGATATTCCTCAGTTTTATAAAAATATTTTACAATGTTGGGATTCTCTTAATGTGAGAAACAGAGAGGATAATACGAAGTTCCAGATCATCAATAAACAACTGAAAGTTACTCGAGATATAATCTTCTTTCGAAAATTGTTTTTAAAAAGAATTGTGTTTTTTAATGACATCCTTACTGAAGGATGTACTTTAAGACGATTGGATGAAATGAAAAGGTTATTTGATTTAGATGCCAACGACTACTTTCGATTACAGGGAGTGTATTCTGCTTTTTTAAAGACAAAATTTTCTAAAATATCATATACGGACTCATTTAAGAATGCAGCTATATCAAATATTATCCTTCCTGTTGAGTTGGTACAGCTAAACAAAATAAAAAGTAAACATTTTTATGATCTGTTAGTAGCAGAAAAATATGAGCGTCCTGTAAGTACGTTTAGACTTCAAAACAGATATCATGTTTCAGATAAAGAATTGGTATTAGCTCGTTCATCTATTCTATTGAACACTATTGATGTAAAATACAGAGAATTTCAGTTCAAAGTATTGAACGATATTTTAAACTTGAACTATAAGTTGTATAAAATGAAAGTCATTACTTCACCTTTATGTTCTTTCTGTAATGCAGAAATTGAAACAATCGAACATTTATTTTGGAATTGCCCATGTACACAGTTATTTTGGAATCAGCTCGGAAAAGAACTCACTATGTTTGATTTTTCATTATTAACGGAAAAAGTGTAATCGGTATTTTATCAATAAAATGTCTTCTTTTTAATCATGTTTTAGTTATTGCAAAGAAATAAATTTATCTAAGTAGATGTAAATCATGTAAACCAACAGTTTCTGATTGTGTTGATTTGTTAACTCGATCGTATAAAATGGAAAAGAATATAGCAATTCGAAATAACAAAAGGAGTGTCCACGAACGCAGGTGGCGAGACATGGTACAGTGGTTATCCACTTGTGTTATGTAACTGTTATGTAATTTCTTATAATGTATCATTCGTATTTGTTCAACTGTATTGAATGAATGTACCTTGAAGTGACCAATAAAACATCATTTAAATACAAAAAAAAAACTGGTCACCAAATCAAATTTGTAGTTTAGTTGTAACTTGTACCTCTCATCACAATCGGATAAGCATGATAAGCCTAGTTCTACTTCGCTTTGGCGATTTTGAAAAGTCACTTTTCAACCAAACTTGGATGGTAAGTTAGATGGACTTGGGTTGGGGGACCTGCATGTTATGCTGCAGTCAGAGGTCACATGGTAAGGTCAAAGGTCATTTTCAGGTAAACGCTGAAGTTTACATGCAAGACTCTCTTTCTCTGCAACCAGGCATAAGTCACTTTTCAACCAAACTTGGATGGTAGATGGACTTGGGGAACCTGCATGTTACGCTGCAGTCAGAGGTCACATGGTAAGGTCAAAGGTCATTTTCAGGTCAACGTTGAAGTTTACATGCAAGACTCTCTTTCTCTGCAACCATAAGTCACTTTTCAACCACACTTTGATGGTAGATGGATTTTTGGGGACCTGCATGCTAGGGTCATTGTCACCATGATAATTGTATTTATTTGTCAAATTTTTGTGTGAGCTCTATATATCGCAATGACGGATGATGCGGTGGGTTAGGGGGATACATGTGCTCGGCTACGCGACCCGCCAAGCATCTCTAGTTTTAATTCATATTATCGAAAATATTCATCTATTCTCTCAGGGTCTCAATGTGGCAGAGTGGTTTTGAAGAGGAGGAAAATGAGGGGTAGATGAATATCAATGGGTTAATGCCGTTTTATTTTAAAGGGGGAACTTAGATCACAAGGAATAATTATACAGTTTTTGTTAAGTTAGTTTTTGTGTTCTTTTTAACTGAAGAAATAAATCAATGGAGACTGAAAAAAATAATGAAATTCTAATTTGTTATAGTATTAGGAACTGATGTGATACAATGAAGACTGAAGAGGGAGATGCAATTTGATTTATTTAGTAAAAACGTAATAGACGAAGTAGGGATTTAAGTGAAAAATGTGTAAAAGAGATGATCATGATTTATTTGGTATAAAAAAGTAGTAGACAATAAAATAAAGCAATAGAGACTGAAAAGAAGTAGCTGCAATTCTGATTTATTTTAATAAATTAGGAATCCATGAAATAAAGCAAGCATTGTCATAAATATGAAAGAGACAATCCTGATTTATTTAGGCCTACTATTAAAAGTACTTTGTCGATGAAATAATGCAAAAAAGACTGAAAAAAGGAAGTATATGCAATTCTGATTTATTTAGTACATTAGGAACAGACTAGTAAAAACATAATATACAAATTAAACCAAAGTTCTCAAGTTTTATGAGAAATACGAAAAGAGACAGTCCTGATTTATTCAGGCCTAGTAGAGAAGTCTATACTTAAAAAATTACTTTTTGAAGTACTAAACCGAAGTTCCCAAGTTTTATTAGAAACATGAAAAGAGACCATCTTGATTTATTCATGCCTAGTAGAAGTCTATACTTGAAAAAGTACTAGCGATGAGTCAACGAAATAAAAGCAAAAAAAATTGTCTGTGGATCCCAGTCACCTTGGACTTGGATCGTGATAATGCCCAATCTGCATTTTCATTCATTATTTTCCATCATTTTGATATGAATTTCTTTATCTTTTTATGTATTGCATGTGTAAAGTTTGTGGTTGTTGCGTGTCTTAGTTTGATTTAAGTCATCGATATATAGGCTTGCATGATGTAGTTCATGGATTTTCATAAATTTTAGCTGATGCGTGGCGCGATGTTTACACACGAAATATCTATATTACGTCACTTTACTTGAGTGCGTGCATCCATGCAACGTATAGGTAAGCGAGGTACCATTTCTTTCATGTATTGTTTGGCACATAAACATGATCTATGGATCCCAGGAAGCTTATTGATTTTGAGGTCAAGGTTACAGAAATAAATTCTCATCTTACCCTTCTGCAGTCCTTGTAAATGTGATAACTTCAGTTTAACTTAACCTAGGATCATCTAATTTTGTGTGTAGATGATAATAGCATGGACCCCAGGAAGTCTATTGATTTTGAGGTCCAAAGGTCAAGGTCACACTGACATGCTTTCATCTTACCCTTCGCAGTCCTTGTAAACGCAATAATTTCATTTTAACTTAACCCAGGCTCATATGGTATAATAATTTCAAGTCACATGACCAAGGTCAAAGGTCATTTAGGGTCAAGGAACTTTGGCCAAGTTGGGGTATTTGTTGAATTAGCATCATAACTTTCAAAGTTTATGAATCAGATTTATATAACTTTGAGATAAGAGTAATCAAGTATCACTGAACATAATGTGCGAGTTTCAGATCACAAGGTCAAAGGTCATTTAAGGTCAATGAACTTTGGTCATGTTGGAGGTAATTATTAAATTGCTGTCATAACTTTCAAAGTTTATATCATGAAAAATGTAGACATAGGGGCAATCAAGTATCACTGACAAGTCTTACATGTAGGTCACATGATCAAGGTCAAATGTCATTTAGGGTCAATGAACGTAGTATTGTATCATTATATGAATGGTGTTTTTTGTGAATAATTATTTCATAGTAGTTTCAAAGTCAGCACTGCTGCTATATTGAATTGCATAATGCAGGTGAGACTGTCAGAGGTGCTCCGCTTGTTATCATGTTTTAGGACTTGAAGAATATGTGTTTTTATGACAAATTAAGAGCTTTCTGAATTTTGATGTCCTACCTGCAGTATTTATGCGTAGACATCCATGAGATAGGTATATGTATATTACCCCCAAATTAAAATTATTATGAATATTGGCAAATTCATATGAAAGGTCTTTGCAATAGAAACGCAACCAAAAATTGTGTTCCGGCCAAGCTCTCAGCATTACTATTGTTCCACCCCCCCCCCCTTTGAACAATAGGTGTGATACAAGGTTTATGCCAGTGGTCACACTGTTTTGAAAAAATACTATGCATGATGTGTGTTTTAGTGATAAAATATTCTGTTTGAGTTTAATAATCTACATGTAACTTCATTAAGGGTGTGTGACTCTATGGCTTTATTTTGTCAAAACATGGATCATGATCTTACATAGCCTTCAGAATGGCTCTGCTGTTTTACTTAGATTCCTAGACAAACTTGGCTTACACCTGTCATCCAGAGTAAATTAAAACTAATATACTGTGTTTTTGTTTACAGATTGAAGCATATTATGGCATTGTTTCTGTGCAGTATGACAATGGCCAAGGTAGTAGAGAATACTGCATTATGTATGATTCATCACAATACGAACTACCTACGAAGCTTGAGCAAGCAGTAAGTAATGCAGAAGTAATTTGGGTGAATATTATTGATGTGTGCTTTATTAGGTAATGGCTCAGCATAGAATTTGAACATTGTTAATCTCTGATACTGGGATTTCATCTAAATCAAAATCCTAGTGGACTTTAAATCCTATCTTATTTAAACCTTGTCATGGCACCAATATTCTGATTTTTTTTTTTGTGTGTGTGAATTGATCCTTGTCATATTGCTTTAGTACATGTATCTGAAACTGAGCATTCTGCCTTGGAATTGGTAGTTTTTAAACCATCTTCCTAAACATGGACTCTGCAGGTATCTTCCATTAATTATGCTTAATTCAAGTGTGTGTCTTGAGAAAGTTTTATAAGGAATACATGCTTTTGAAATGGTGTAGTTACATGTACCTCACAACTTCACATAAGTTCATTGTTTGGATTAAGGAGTCCACAAATTAGTTTTCTGAGAGAGTATATAGGCTAATTCATGCTTAAAACTGTCAAATTTTGTGCATTTTTTACATTGTATATAATGCATGAAATCTGCAAAAGTCATAGTTTCAGACCACAGATCCAAAACTGATTCCTCTGTGAGTTGGGGCCTAAGCGTTGCCAATCTTGACCAATGACTGGGGAGAGAAGTGGGGGTAGGGACTTCAGATCAATGGACACCTTTAGGGATAAACTATGTTGAAGAGCATCCCTCAATTTCATAATTTGCATCAAATTATTAGAAATGATTGCTGGATCAATTTCACCCTGAATGTTTTTATCCATTGATATATATGTAGGCATACAAGCCCTTGGCGGATTTGACGCCATCTGTCCTTTGCAGTGACACCAAGTTATCTTCGTTGGAAGGTCATGTAGCTGCCGTCATGAGAGGCAATTGTACCTTCACAGAGAAGGGTTTGCATGCACAGCAGGCAAAGGCTGAAGGGGTTTTGGTTGTCAGTGAAACAGGAGTGGTAAGACATTGTTATTGTATTTTTATGCAAGAGATGCTTTTGATGTGTTATGCCGTAAGAACATAGAATGTGGAGAGACATTGCCTAATCTTAAATCTGTTATATAGATTGATGTACACAATTCCTAACGTTTAATACAAGTCTGTAATGCAGGTTTTTTTATGTTCGCTAAAAACAAGTTGCATATGATTATCATGAGTTAAGTTTAAGCAAATGCAACCAATCCTTGCTTGATTCTTATCCATTTCAATTGATTGAAGTTAATAATCTATTATTAGGGATACTCTACATTAAAAGATTTATGCATAATAAAACTTGATGTACTTTGACACAACATGACTTCTTTTGCAGGAAATAAGCTTATTGGTATTGCATCTCAATTTTGCTCCACATGTTCTATGACTGCTACACAATATTTGGTTTGTGTAGCATTTTTTTTACAGAGGAAAGTACAGAACATACTGTAGTTGAAAGATTTCCTCTAACAACCAGAAATGCTGATAAGATTTGAGAAGTAAAATTGTTTTGTTATGTACTTGACAATTGACCAGCTGAGTATATACCCGGACTCTTTTTCATTTAATTTTAAACTTGCCATTTTCACATCATAATTCCCCTTTGTTGTGTCTTGCTTTTATCCATTCATTCTTGCTCAATTAGACAACCCCATCTTTTAATGAATCCATTCAAATTGACATACCCATCGTTCTTCTGGATAAGAAAGACTTCCAAGATCTATTGGTGAGTATACATTTTATATATGGAATTTGATTTTATAGAATAAAATAGGTTACTTGATCTTTCCACCAATATTGCTTTCATACCTCATTCTAGCCAATTTATGACAAGGATGCAATTATCCCAAGCACCATAAGGTAAAGCTATGTAGCTCATATTGCATTGTTTGTCCTTTTTATTGGATATTTATCTGGTGAAACTGAATAGGATGTTACATCCATTAGACTCTATTGATTCATAAATTAGGATACTTATTCATGGTACCCTAGTGCTTCTGAATAGTCTATTCATACTTGGATGCCCTTGTGTCAGCATCTCATTAGATTCAATGCTGTGCAAAACTATTAAGAATTGAAAAAGAATGAATAGAATAGCTTATTAATTTTCCCTACTTATACATAGGTAAGTCATGAACATACATGTACATACTTGCCAACCATCCCGATTTTGGCGGAATCATCCTGATTTTTTATTGCCAACCCCACATTACGAATATCAACCCCATAATTCTGATTTTCATTAATTTTTACATTGATGATATTGAAAAAATGGCTGGAGCGAAGGTTAGACCAATCTGGAGCTTGCGGACACCTGGATATCGCGATATCCCAAATAGCATTATTTTTCCACTAACTGAACACACTCTTGTACGTAGTTTTTCACTTTGCCTACCTCACATGGCGCGCACATTGCAGAAGCGCGTGCAAACACAGCTAAGTTCATGTGTAAGTTACATGTGCATTTAGACTGTTAGTCTGTTTTCTTGAAATAAAGTCAAAATGAGCAAACCCAAAATTATTTAGAAATACAAGGAGTATTCTGAGAAATATCCAGTTATTATTGTAATGGAAATACATGTTTTTGAAGTCTAAAAATTTGGTACAATTTCATGAAATGAATCCTGTTGATTTTCCTGTTTCATGTTTCATAACACTGGGACAAAATTAAGATTTTTTTTCTTTGTGGACAGGTAAAAGGCACTTCAAAAGTGAAGGAAAACCCCCCATTTCACGTTCTAAAATTCCAAAAATTTCTAACCGTGGCAGGGGGTACCCCCACACCCTTCCCGCACAAAATGTCACACACTCGTTACTCTGCATGAAAAATGGATTCCTCTTTTTTTTTTCTAAAGTTGGCAAGTATGCATGTAATGTATGATTTTAATGTCTAGAAAGCTGATGTAAAATGAAATTAAGTTTTGTCTCCATAAATTATACTTTGGCCCCTACTTTTGTAGGGTTATCTTAGTTCATCAGAATATTTCTGTTAGCATTTTTTTTTTAAATCCTTAAATTTTCCTGAAAAATATCAAAGTAGACAGTCATTGCAAAAGCTGAATGTATGTATAATGCGATACACATGTGATTTGATGCACCAATTGTTTGTGTATTTAATTCAAAGTTGTGTTGGCATGGTGACTCTTTAAAAGTTATGCTGCTACAGTTATACAGTATAGTGTAATTGCAGCAGAGTATTTAGACTCACAAACAAAACTAAATGGTAATCTTATTCCCACTTGGGGCTCTTAGTGATAATATCATGTGAAACTTTTTGAAAATTTACTTCTTAAAATGTCAGTCTTTTACTGAATGGATTTGTAACATATATTCGGCAATCCAATAGTCTGCAGGATATTACTAATGTATTAATTAAGTGAGATTGAGGCAGTTACTGAATTAATGCCCCTAGCTCCAAGGTGTGTAATATCCCTCGGTAGTACGTGGTGTCCAGCGAAGGTCTAGAGGTCCTGTTTGTTGCGGCTGAACACGTACTTGACTTGACCTTCACTCTCCAGACACAGAACTCTCACTGGTTAACCTTGACACTGACTGACTCTGAATGGGTCATCAGAGTACATATTTGGGGGTATTGTGGGCGCGCCGTGCGTAATGTTCATTCATGCACTAAGGTGAGTGCAGGGCTATTAATCGTCTATATGGCCGGTTAAACCCAGGTGACATTGTATAACGACCCTTCATGCAACATTACTATGGTATTATTACCTGCATCATCAGTCGGGACTAATGGATTGGCTAGTTTGATTAAGTCCTGATATGCACTAGTAATTACTTAGTTGTTTTATCTTTACTTTCCATGCAGATTCAAGGATCAAGTCCAGAGGTAGCCTTGTACAGTCCCCAACCACCGCAGTGGGATTATAACATGATAGTGATTTGGCTAATGGCTACGGGTACTCTGGCAATCGGAGGCTTTTGGGCAGGACTCATGGGTTATAAGCAGTAAGTTTCTTGGATAATATCTTATGAAGTCCTGTTTAGTATGTAGGAGTATTGTTAAGTATTTTTTGTGTTGGTTTGAGAGGAGGAAGTTGGAGGGTGGTCTGTCATAACAGAATTTTCTTGAGATCTGTAGTTGATTGAGTTGTAGTTTTATAAGTGATATAAGAGATATTTTGGTTTGGGTTTGGTTTTCAATTAAGTATCTGAAATATGTATGTTTGGATTTGGCAGTGTTATGTCCATTGCGAAGGTTGGTTACATGCTAAGTATTGGGAACTTATATTGTAAAATAACATTGGCAAAAATTTTGTAGAATAGTAGAGTCTCAGCTGCAGAAAAAGATATGAATCTTCATTTTCTACCCCATTCACATATGGTATAATGCGTGTCAGAATTTGTGTTATGACTGCATCTGTAGCAAGGATCGCCATATTTTCCAGAGGTATAAATCATCCAACTGGATAAAAGCATGTGCATTATATTATATAAACTCCCCCCCAAAAGTTTGGAAATCTGACTTTGATCGATAATCCCTCCTCTGTTTGAGTAAATACCAATGTGTAATTAGTATCAATGAAGAGATCATTTAATTCTCTTTAAAATGATACCCTACATGATATGATTATGGTTCACATAGAGGTGCAGTGCCTTAAAATGTGGGGCAAGGTCAAAATTCAAAGTTTACAAAATGACACAATATTGAAAGTCACTGTTTTTTCCTTGTTGATGAATGAGTTTCTGAGTGGTTTCTTTTGTTTTTATGCACCTTAACCTGCATTAACATTAACATGGAATCAAACACACCTCTGCTCGAGCAAAAACATAACAAAAAAACATGCATGGGTATTTCAAATCACGACTCAAATCATATATATACCACAACAAAACATAAAATATGAAGAAGCAGGAGCTTACTTTGAATGGATTTTCATCTCTATTCACACAGACAAAAGAAAAACATGTTCTGTATTGACCCTTCATGACTATTTCTGCTTACCGTATTTTGTTTCGTCTTTCAATTCAGACCTCATCCAACACTTTTGAATCCTGCTCTTTTTGTGATGGCATGATCATAACAAGCATGGTATAATTTTAAAGAAAATTCAATGATCTTTTGAATGATGTCAAATATGCATTATGTAAAATTGGAAATTTTGAGAAATTAATGGCCACACTCAAATTTCGAAACTTTTTTTGAGGGGTTTAGATGAAGTCATGATCGCTTAGTGTTGGTATGTGTGCCTTTGTCTCCTAATAGACACAAACGAGAAAAGAGACATGAGAGGAGGGATGGCCAAGGTCGCTACCAGAATGTTAACAATGGAGAATCCAGTGAATCTGATGAGGAGGAAAGTGAAGAGACAGAAGCTGTCACAATCACCCCTCCTATTGTTATCTGTTGGGTCCTCATGATCATGGTCTTACTGCTTCTTTTATTCTTCTTCTACAGCCCAGTTGGTAAGTCAATAACATACTGTGTCCATTTAACCAATTCAATTACAAATTATGTCATTTCCCAAATTAGTAGTTTTATAGGAGGTGCATTAAAAGTCTTTTGAGGGTTTAATGAGCACCAGTGTGTGTTCAGTGTTGATCAGGATTTACTTTTCTTCTAATTCCATTATTGTTACCTAGCAGAATAGCATTAATTAAAAAAAAAACAAGAGCCTGCTTCATGAAGAACTTTTGATAGTGCTTACTGATATTCAGTCAGACCACAGTTCCCTATGCTAATAAGCAAAAAGGCAAGGTTCATCCAAATCGTCTCGTGGCTGAATCCTCCATGCAATATCTCGTGATTCGTGAGATTCCCTTTCTCTAAGAATTTACCTGTTTTAACCTCAAGTTAAATGAAATATTATTGCACCATCAGATAGAGTAAATGTTATTTTTCATATTGGTCATTTAATTTGTATACAATATTTTGATAAATAAGTGAATTTCTGGCCTGAAAATGTACCTCAAAGCTGAATTTTCTTCCTCTGTTTTCTTTTGCAAATTGTGCAAAACTTTTTATTTTGAGCCTCAAAGATATATATATTCACCACAAAGCTGAACTTCTGTACTTTCTCACAATGCCACTCTTGATATGCAGCACCTTTTAATCGGGTCAAGATCACACTTTTCCCACCAAGGTACAAGACGAGATTTCTGAAATTTTGTACTTGCATGAAATCCAGAGTTTTGATTGGCTGGATAAGGTTCTCAGAACAACAGGCGTGGGTAATTTGAGGAGATTACTACATGGGAAGTATGACCTTCCCATGAACCCAGGCACTGGAACCGTTGGAATTTGCCAGTGTGTGGTCTCTTTGACCAATCAGAGTGCAGTATTCTTGTTTTCAAGCTGCTTTATGTACTTGGCCAATGAAAACTGTGATCTTGACCCGATTAAACCAATTCTTATTTTGAAACCTATACTATTTTAAAGCATACATATTCAGTTTATCATGGTTTAAAAAAATCATTTGTGCTCAAACTAAAATGTAGTGTGAAAATAGCAGCTTTTTTCAGGTGAAAATGATAATTTTATAGCATATTTTAGATCAAAATTTTAACCTATATTACAAAATCTTTAAATAAATTCAAACACATGACCTGAAAGAATGATTCTTCTTCTTTACAATGATCCAAAAATCATGAAATTCGATGCACAATTAGAGCAGCAATGACTGAATGAAAAGAGGTGTTTTGGTCAGCATTATTATCATCATCAAATATGCAAAACATTTCAAGTCATGAATATCACTTGGATGAAAGAAGCCACTTTCTTGGGACCTGCCGACTGACTGTATTGTGACAGGCCTCAACAGTCAGCAACCAATCAAGATTTTTTAAGGCAAATACGCATGATTGAAAATAAATCAGGAATCTGTTCTAGATTTAGGGTAATGCTTTATAGTTGTAATACTTCAAAATTTCAATACTTCAATGTATATGATCTGCTTTTGAATATATATTTTCATGAGAAGGTCTTTTTATTATTGTTATATTTACTGGTCGATCTTTTGTTCCTTCCTCAACTGTATTCCAGTATACGTTGTGATTGCGCTATACTGCATAGGTGCTTGGTCAGGCATGCATACTACATTGCTTCCTGTGGTTGATTTCGCTATTCCTTGTAAGGAAAGGTGAGTTTGTGTTTCAGATATATTCACTTGCATCCTCACACTAAGATATAAATTGATGAGCTGTTTATATATTCTATAAGATGTCTCAGACAGGTTGCAATCTAGTAAATGACAATTCAGGAAGACAATCCCACTTTGACTCTAGCATAAATCAGCAGCATGTACTACAAACCTACTTGTACTGAGTGGTTATCTCATGGATTGATACTTGTTGAACTTGTTCAACTGTTGTAGACAAAGACATTGTGTGATTTTGATAGGGATTTAAAAACCCATCACATAAACCATAAATGTGATATACAAGAGTGTTATACATATACATATTATTGTTTCATACATATATCCATTCATTTTAATTTTTCTCATCAGATAAACTACTACAATATCCAATAATGAAGTGCTGTGATCTTTATTTATCTTTAGGCTGCCTCTGATTCCTGTGTTCCAGAAGCGTCCCACAGTCACAAGTGCCATATTGTGGCTAGGTTGTGGAGCATTTGTCCTTACCTGGTTCTTCTATCGTAAGGAATCATTTGCCTGGATCTTGCTTGATATCTTGGGCATATGTTTCTGTATCAGTGTGTTGAAGGTGGTTCGGCTACCAAACTTCAAAGTGAGTTTTTCATGGAAACTTTTTATTTCCACAGTAGTTTGTGGAAATAGCTGCACAGTGGAATCATATTATTCCTAAGGCTCATCATGCATCAACCCCATGTATAAACTTAAATTATAACATACATACATAATTACCTCATGGCTAGATTCTCAATGTTCAAAAATTCCCTCAACTTTATCTTAATCTGCAACTTATGTTATTCTATTGATTTTTTTTCATTACCCTCTCTCTTGATGAATTGAAATTTGATAATATTTATATTTCTTCAATCTTCTAACACATGGCTTTACTAAAAAAAAAAAGATTGCCAACTAAAATATTACCACCACAACAATTCCAGTGGCTGTTGTGGTACACCTTCAAGACATGTCCTAAGTAGAAATTTGGCTTGGATGAATTTTATTAGTTTGATTAGTATTGACACATAAATGTTATAGGTATTCATGCATGACAGCTTTTACAAATACATAGATGTTATTTAATGGAGCAGACATTGCCCTGTAAACTATTGATTCATTTTATCTTGTATTTTGTGTCTTCTTTGTCCAGACATGTGTCCTTCTTCTGTCACTGCTGTTTGTTTATGACGTCTTCTTTGTTTTCATCACACCTCATTTTACAAAGGTGGGTAGAATATGCATCGTAAAAATAATCTGAACTGGTGATTGGTCTAAGCCCCTCCATGCGATAATTCAAACCACCCTCACAAAATAAGGCAAAATATCATTAATCCTAGCATTTGATGTCAAAAGCTGAGAATAATACCTGATGAGCGGTAAATAGTGCAAGAAATATTTACTGCTGCATGGGTAGACCTTTAATCACATGCATGGTGGCATAGAGGTATTTTTTGGTTTTATTTGGATGGTGTGCATATATGTTATGATGATCACCTAATATCAGACTTTGTTCATAATTTTGTGATATTTCAGTATGGGACAAAGACTGAGATTGCTTATCTGTTATAACATTTATGTTTCCTTTCTGTTGCATTTAATACCAATGATTGATATAAAGCAAATATATATGGCCTTCAGAGGTTTGTTGAAAGCTATGTACATTTGCACCACTTTGGGAACCATATTTTGCAACCACCTTCTCTATGTATATTTATATATCCACTAGATGCGGAAATTTACTGTGGAAGGCAAACATCTGTCGTTGGAAAGATGAAAACAATTATTTTGAGATTTTTTTTCAAGTTCTTTTCATGTTACTTGAATAGTTGGAGCATTAATATAGATAGAGTTTCACAGCAAAAGATTGCATCTTAGATTTCCACAAATGCCATGCTTCGATCTAAAACAGCTGAACTGTTTGGGCCGACAATTTTATGATATCTTATGGAATGCATATTACTCTTCAGCAGGCTTGTGTCATTAATGTTTTTTCTGAATCTTACAGTATGTACCCATTCGTACATCATAATAAACAGTTTCAAATCATGTTAAAACATATTTCAATACCATACCAGAAATGAAGTTTATGTTATGAGACTCTCAAACAGTGGGCATGAGTGTTGGTGCCAAAAGCTTAGAGGATATTCAATGCACATATAATGCCTTAGTGTCATAGTACTAGTAGTCTTGGTAACAGCCATCTTTAATATGTAGCTAACCTGCAATGGGCATTTTGATATATGTAATATCCATCAACCTCATTTATTTCCCATTAGATAACTCGGAATTTGTACCTTTTCTTTACAGACTGGTGAGAGTGTGATGGTCAAAGTAGCTACAGGTGGCGAGTCAGCTTCAGAGCAGGTTATTATTTTTTTTCTTTTTTTTTACTCCATCTTTTCCTTCTGATTTCATCTTTCAAAAAAGTAATTTTCTGCAGTAGAATCTCTCACATCATGATTTTGTATTTCTTTTTTCATTCAACTTTCTTTGTTTTAATGATTTTTTTGTTTTACACATTCTTTCCATATCTATGCTATGAAAGGCTGAAAGTTTGAATATTCATGTAATCATTATATAGTTCCAGAATAATATTTGTTATACCCCTAAAAACAAAATGGAGTCTTTTAGGGGAATTGAACAACAATTTGACCTGCTTAATTTGTTAATAAATAACCAGGGGCAGTGTTCTGACTATTGTCTTTTCTCAATATTTTATTCTTTCTCAGTGATGTGACAAAATCAATATTCTGGTGGATGTCATACTTTTGTCATCAACATTGTCATAACTTTTGTGTGTCTCTTCATCATAGCATGCAAAAAAAAATATGCGAATTATCAAACGTGCTTAATCCCTTTACAGTCAATAGACATGAAAACATTTATGACTGGGTGTAGCAGTCATAACTTTTGTCATTTTTTTCAGCACCATATTAACATCTCAATACCATTTGAAACTAACAGTGATTGTGATTGGTTTGTCTGATGGACGGGACTTACAGAGATATCCAGAGAAAAGACAATGTTCAGAATACTGGTTTGTGGCAATCATACATCTCAGATAGAAATAAATTGACGACAAAAGTTACAATTGGGTACCAGAATACCAACCCAGTATACAATTTCATTATGTGGTGATGATTTTACTAGTTTTGGTGTTAATCTTATCCAGATTCCTGTCCTGCTGACTGTGCCACGGCTCTGCCATTCGGTATTCTCTGTGTGCAATGTTTACTCTATGCTGGGCTTTGGAGACATTCTAGTACCAGGTGCGAAGCTTTATCATTCCTTTTATTGGTAATAGTAATAGTGTTTGTAGCACTTTGGTTGTAAGTTGTCAAATCTGTTATGGTGGCAGTATTAGTAGTAGTAGAAGTAGTAGTAGTAGTAGTAGTAGTAGCAGTCGTACATTTGCGGTAATGATTTCAAAATGAGTTCAACAGATTCCAATAAAATGGCTACCGGTATTTAATTTGTATGTTTAAAGAAAAGTAATATATGCAAAATTATTCTGGTAGAAAAAATATATTTTATGAGAAATGTGCAAAATAACTGTTGCATTCCTGCAAAGGTGAAGGGTGTTTTCCCAAGCAATAATAATGCATTGTCCAACATGATTGTGTTTATCTGTGTTGGTTATCTAAAGTGTTTGGTTTTCAGTTTAGATTTCACAAAGTTGGATTAATGTAAGCACACCACTTCCAGATCTAAGATGAAATGTTGACGATTTACGGTGGTATTTTAAACTCTTGAAATCAATGATTGCAGTAACTAAATTAGTTTAGCTTTAACAATAGAAGGCATTTCTGTGAAGGTATAAAATCTTAGGCATTTAGCATGTTTGAAATGTTTTTTATTAATCATGGGGTCAAACATATTTGTTATTCTCATACATAATGCAATCAATTTATTTACCGTACTCATGATTTATGACTGAACAAGTGTGAAGTTAACTTTATCAACTCAATCAATTCATCAACATATTGTGACAATAAATACAATTATTACTGCCATCAACTTTTTTGATTGGACAGGTCTGCTTGTTGGTTTCTGCCACACCTATGACTTGAAAGTTAAATCTCCAAGGATATATTACATCACATCTGTTATTGGTGAGTGTATACATGTACTTTGATATCATACAGTATAAGGTTCATACATCACAGTGGTGATATTTTAAATGACAAAAAAAATTCATTAGTTACAAGTCTACTAATCAAGGCGAATGAAAATTGAACCATGCAAATAAACGTGTAAATATCCTGTTTTTTAATTGATATTGTGAGATGTCATATACAAGCATTGTACAGTGTGCACAGTACACAGTGCAAGCAAGTCGTCTTTCCTCAAACATTTCCCTTTCATGTACACTTTTTGGATTACTAGATCCAGAGCCATTCATGTGCTATTTTGTTCTCTGACATGAAAACATGATCAAGTAAGTAAACTCTACCAAGTGGTGGGACATGGAGTTTATTGTCCCTTAAAATCAATCAATTGTGAAGAATACTCTGGAAATTAAATACAAATGTCTTGTTCAAATCATTGCTATCATAAGCTGAGGATGATTTAGTAGAACTTATAAATGTAATTTATGAATTATTTAAAAGTGATTTGAAATCTTGTCTCTGTATCTTTGCCATATTTTCGTCATGTAATTTTGATATTGTGCAAATTCTAAAAATCTGGTATTAAGTTGTTGACAAATTTACTTCATAGAGAAATATGCCAGGAGTACGGAAAGCTGAGAATTCATTCCTCTTTTTGTTTTATTTTCATCTCTCACAGCATATGGTGTTGGACTGATAATCACCTTCGTCGCACTCACCCTCATGCAGACAGGACAGCCTGCTCTCCTCTACTTGGTACCCTGCACCGTCCTGTCTACCCTGGCTGTAGCAGTGTGTCGTAAGGAGGTCTCCGAGCTATGGAACGGTGGTCCGGTGAATAACCATCACATATTGTGAATGACGGGGAAGGTCGGGAAGGAGAAAAATGACTAGGACAGTAGTAAGGAAATTGGGTCTAGTTCTTTTAACATTTTTTTGTGTTCCATCTGTAGCCTTCTTATGGTATCATTATTAGACATAGTAATGTATTGGTGGTGGTGGTGGTTCTAATCCTAGACCTAAATGTGCATGTGCATTTAGCTGCTACATTTCTAAGCTAGATATATAGCTCCTTGTGTGTTCCCTGTGTAGCCCCTCATTTGGCTTGTTTTAATTAGAGGGCTGTTTCATAGAGTTGTTTAGAAGCTATTCATGGCTATGCACGAATGGTGACTTAATGATATAGGGATACATCATTTAGCATTAGAAAGTGTCACTGGTCATCCGTACTGTCATTTTATAATCTATTAATAGCCTTATGAATCATGTTCCTGTTGTTCATTAAGTGTTGCATAACTTACAAGCAGCATTCTGAAACACAACCCTCATATGATAATGACTTAATGTGACTTGCTGCATGTGCATGTAAATACTATTAGTGATCCTTTGAATTCTGATAATTTTTGAAAAACATATCACAGTATTGAGTGTAACAAATCATGTAAATATTGGTGTTTAAGGATACATAATTGAAGCAAAAGTAAAATAGAGACAAAAAAGGCTGCATGCTATGCAAAAAAAAAAATAATCCAAAACACAAGCCTTTGCATATTGGGGAGATAAAGATTTTTTTTTGTTTATACATTTTGGGTCTCATAGTCAAAGTTCATTATTGGAAAATTTTGGAAGTTATGTGTGTTATTTATTTTTGTCTGTGGTGGAAGCATAATTATTAACTGTATGCATTCAAAAAATCCTTCTAGATTATTCTCCTATAGGATATCTGATTTGTTGGTGATAAAAACTTTTCCCATTTTCATTATCTTAAAAATTAATCTTGCCAGTATACTGTGAATTGTCTTTGTGTCCAGTCAATAGTAGTGTTAGCACATAATGCAGGACTGTACAATTCATTAATTTATCATTATTTTTACTTTTAGAGTGGTTTCATTCATATGGTGCTCTTCCTTAATATTCCATACATCAGACCAGTGTCTCATAATTGTATGTTGTGTGGTTGTTTTTTTTTTGTGTAGATCTGTGTATGAGTCTGTCAGTAAGTTCATTTATTTTGTTGTCTTTATATCTTTGAATGCTGTGTATTACATTCTGGGAAGCATATTACATTGTTTTGAATTGAATTGAATTGAACTGAAAAGGTTTTATTCAAAATAATTGCACGTTGCAGCCAAAAGGCTGAATTGTGTACAATTTACAGGTATATACATGTATAAATAGGTGATTTAAAAACATCAAAACTTGACATGATTAAGAGAATATAATGCAACTTAACAAAAGAACAACTAGAAGACTGAAAGGTGGTGGTGGTGGAAGAATGCCCATTGACAAACATCGCCACTCAAATTCAAACAATAAAAACATAGATTTAAGCAAGTAACAAAAGAACTAAAGACAGGAGGGTGTCCGGGGACGAGCGAGCAGTCAAGTTCAATGCACAGCTCCAGCCAGGGAATGCCAATCCCTCAACAACACCATTCAACCTGGGCAATGGAATTGGTTATTCAAATCCATCGCTCAGGCGGAACTTAGGGTCAGCTAACCCCACTGGAGCTATGCATTAATAGGACCGACAAACAATCTCTTACAAAAAAAAAAAAAAACATTCACATTCACATTCATAGCACACTCATTCATCCAACAACCATAAACACGTTAAATCAAACAACTGCACCCACCAACCCAGCAGTCACCCCTCACACCTTGCACTCATTAAGCATACAGATAAAAAAAAAAAAAAGAACCAAGGGGGGGGTGAGTGGTCGCCCGTCCCAAGAAACCGTCCTGCTCAATCCTGAGAACGATTACTTAAAATTTGAAGAATGACGCAGTTTGTAAAATAACACATCTTCCACCACATGAGAAATCTTAATTAAAATGAGTAAAATATTGGCATAAAAAAAACATTGTTTCCCTTTAGTTGTTACAATGTGAAATACATGCATTAAAATCATGACTAATAAAAACCTGTAAACCTATTCAATTGTGTTTGAGTTTAAAAAGTTCTAAAAATTGTAAAATTTCCATCTGAAGCTTGTGAGCTAATAATAATAACAAATTAGTATTAGGCGCGATATATTAGCAAAACACAACTTGCACAGTAGATGTTTGTAGACCTATGTATATCAACTGGGTAACTATCTATATCAAGGAACTCTAACTTATTTCAAGTTAGCGTTTAATAAATTTATAAAGTAAGGTAATGGGCTGTTTTGGAAATGTTTGGTTTTACAATGAAACTGACGATATTTAAGTCTTTTCCTCAATGAGTAATCAACATCGTTGTTCATAGGTAGCCAATGGTTACAAAGTGGGCTGTTGGCAAGGGATACATCAAAGTTCGTACACAATTGTTTTCGTCTTTCGTACACAATTGTTTTCGTCTTTGGAAATTATTTTTTCTGGTACTGTATCATAATATTATATTATTCAAATTAAATTTTGCTACACAAACATTGTTTCATGCAGATTTACAATTGCATATAATTCTACCAAACTTTACAGATACATATATATATATATATATATATTTCCCAATAGCTTAACCTGCTAGATAAATTTGAGGAGTTAAATTATTTCCTACTGATGTAATTTCACACTTGTCACAGAAGTTTTTAGAAATACAATTCTTTTGAAAGGGAACATTTTATCATTCTTTTTTTTTGGGGGGGGGGGTCATTGAAAAGTCAAGCCTCACGCTTAGATTCCTTATATCCATTTTTCTTTAAAAAAAATCACTGTTCTTAGTCTTGTTTATCTACCATAACTAACCTGCTATATATTCAGTTGCATTTTTGTTCGCTCTATTTAAATTTGTCTGTAATTAGATAATGCATTATGGGCACTTAATCCACAGGCCTGTAGACAATATTAGTAATTGCATCGAGTATTCCAAAATGGGAGATGCATGAAGTAATTTTGTTTATAGTTGTGCATGTTTAGGTATATGCATCAAAGATTATTTTAGGGGTAAATCTTGTTTCCAACAGTGTTGAACATACAACTTTAACCCCAGTCCCATATACTATGATAGTCTCAATTTTATTTCCCTTTATTACTTGGTACACTAATTCCACTGCCATTATCTTTTTTTATATGCAGAGAGTGAGACAAGAGACAGAGTCACACCCACCATCATCAGTAACGCTACAGTCAACAGATGGAGAGCAGGTGAATGAAGCACTTTCAGAGGACACTCCATCCCCACCTAATCCTCAAAGCCAGGATCATGTAGAAAAGTGAATTATATAGGGCGACAACAGCAGCGCATCAAAAATGCATCTTGGCCTGCGTAGTATGCCCGTAGGCTTATGTACAAATCTTTCTGTGCAATATCATGCCTATCGCACGATATAATGAGTAGAATAATTATATTGAATGCTTTCTCCTCTGGATAGTTTGAATATTTCATTTGATAGTGCCAGTGTTGCACTCACCTTTGATTCATGCAAAATTGGCCATAACTTGTGGAAAATTTATGATATTGCATTTCTAGCCATCGAATATGATACAATTATTGTATACCATACATATGGAAAAGAATGCTGAATTATCTGTTTTCTAGTCATTTGTGTTAAGAAGAGTTCGGAAATTTGGATCTTGAGATATTAACCAGTTTGCTACTTTAACCGAATGGTCACTATTCAAAGCATTTAGGATTTAGATGTCTCAGTATTCAATTGACTAAATGTTAATAGAAGACTGTCAATCTGAAGTCACGAGAAGGGTAATGTAAAGGAAACAAAAGTTAATGAAAATATCCGACTTTGATTCTCTCGTTGGAGATTATATTTATCCATGTCTAATACCATTTTAGATTACCTTGCTTTTGTCTTAATGTTGGAAGTTGGTACATGTTTGTATCTTGCAGGGCATAGCTGTTTATATAGTTGTTCTCTGCATGTAGATCATTTTAAAACTCTTAAAACTATGTTTTTATTAATTAGAACAGTATGATTTATGTAAAACACACAAGATAAAATAAGGTTTTATTGTGAAGGTATGGTATATATTTTTTTAAATTTTTAGTCAACAACACAATTTTCATGCCCATCATGCCCATGTTTTGAATAAAAAATGAAAGTTTTTAATTTAATTCTCCTTATAATTCAAAATTATATAATGTTCATAATTTCTAATCCTGTTAAAATATACACATACAATAAGGGAGCCCTGTCTAAAAGTTTATTTACTGCTAGTTTGATTGGTTTTCTATAAGTGGGCATTACACAAAAACAGATTTGCATGGTTTTATATCTGTGCACAATATAGATGTTTTCTGCAGTCATGTTTGGGTTGTTTGTCTTTTTTTTTTCATGATATAAAGAATTGATTTATAGCTCAACTTCAAACTTGCTGCAAGTATACTTGTTAAAGAGATTATGATATGTTTAGATTTGGGAGTCAAGATATAAAAAGTCAAAGGTCATTTATCTGAAAAGAATTTCTCATGATGACCTAAGAACTATTTGAAAGATTGTGACTTCAAACTTGATTCAAGTGTGTAAGTGATGACTATCTGTTTAGATTCATGATCATGAATATAAATGTCAAAAAGTCACAGATGACTATTAGTATCCCTAAATAAGACCCCAAAATAACCAATCTGGAATGAAATTATGGAAATGGTTTTTCAACAGATTTGAGTAGATATGGGGTAGGGAAAGTGTGTTTTTTTCAAGGTCAAAGGTCAATGACCTTTTCCTGTAAACTGTTTAATGGTATCTCTGAGATGAAAAGGAGCATGTTGGTGATCATGGTGTAAAAATGCACAGATTCTTACAAGAAGATCAAGTATGATAAAATTGAAGTACATAGAATGCACATTTACCCATAAAATTCAAGGTCAAAGCCTTTCAAATGTCAATGACCCTTTTTTACATTATGTGCCATACTGTATTATGGTATTCAACCACCCCTGTTTCTATGCATATATTCATAATATCATTGCATTGGTTTGGTAGAAACATACAATTTTATGTTTATACATGTATGTTTTATTTGTGTATTGTATATAATATATGTCATGATACAGTATTTATTTGTTTTAACAAATTTGCAGATACAGATTGATATGTAAATATTCAGTATGTAATTTGAATGTTATGTACTCTTGAATTCATATCATTTGTTTATTTTATCTCATGTTGATTTTAGATAAATTCTAAAGGATGTGATAATTTATGTTGATGAATAGCATAATAAGATTATTACAGTCACTTTGACTGCAGATTTAGATAATGGATTATTTTATTGTCTAAGATAACACGATTGCATGACATTGTGTACAATACACCTTTCTAATGTCTCTAGCAAACTCACCACTACAATGAACATTAAATAAGATAACTTAATTGGATTAAAATGAGGGGAGAAGAAATTCACCAACTTAAAACAAAACCATTGATGAAGTAATTTTGAGGGAAACACATTGTTTTATTATGTTTGCACGTTTCTGTTCACTTCCTTGCAAAATAATATGGCATTAAATTCTAGTTGCTTGTAATTATACCAGTGTTGAGGTCTTTATTTTCTTATGTTACCCTCATGACCAAGAATGAGGGATTGAAAATATAAATGCATACAAGTGGAATTGTGTGGATATACTTTAACCTGATATTGAAAGGGCCCTGACAAATTGGGGCAGTGAGGAAGTGAGTATTAACAAGGCCCTTGATAAGGTGTGATGGTAGACAGTTTGTGTATCTGTGTGTCAACGAATGTAAGATGCCCATATCTCTTTGCCCAAAGATACATATACATACATGTGAATGAGGCACTGCCATTACAAGAAGATGACATAATACTTGTACATGAATTTTTTTAATGGAATCTTAACACAGTGTGTGCCTGTGTGTATATCTGCCACACAAAGACGGACACTGTGTAAAGATCCGGGGGGGGGGGGGGGCACTCAAATTATAATGCATAGTGGGTATGTGCCGCGGAGGGGACCCCCATTTTTACACTCAAATTTCCGTTCCTAGGTATAGCATTTTTGTCTTATTGAGAAGAAGATCAAAGAAAGCCGCTCCAAGGCATAGCATTTTCTTCTTATCGAGAAGAAAGAAATCCGCTCCAAAGCTTCGCATATATTTCGTTATGCCGTTTTGATCGCATTGATCTGCTACAATGAGCTGCAATTTCGGTGAAAAGCGGCCGCAGAGCTCACCCGGCGGAGGCCGCGCTATAGTGACACTTCCATAGGGATGCATATGCACTCACACGCCGGGGTTAAGATCATCCCTTGTTTAACAGGACATTCCCAAGGATCTGTGTGTGGCTGTATTAAGCCAATCACATACAGACATGCTTGTGAACAGTACGTGGGATAAACTGGGAAGTTTGTTTAATCCCATCTCATTTTCATTGGTCTTTCTTTTGATGTTTTGTGACATTGGATTTTTAAACCATGATACACGTATAGTCTCTGTGATTGAACCAATCTCTTATTGACATGAGCTTATGAAAGATTTATTGAGGCTAACCTGTGTAAAAATATTGTTCATTTAGATTGAGTGGGGTCTGTGGAGTGCCTTTTCAAAGTTTGATTAGTTTCTTTAGGAACCCAGTTTATTTCATCCCCTTTTCCTTACCTAGGGATACCTAGGGAAGTTTCTGAATGTAGGCATGTTATGCCTCTGTATTCAGTTCTAGGTTTTTCCTCCTCAAGATGGCTGGCTCACTTCCGGGAACAGGGCTTTCGTCGTCATATTTTATTGGCTCATTTTTCCAGCATCTATCCAGGGCAGCTTCAAAACTGTGCACACTTGGGGCAGTGACAACATCATTACTTAGGCTGTTCCATGTCTTTCCCAAGCTTTCTTTTGTCTTCAGCTTTGTTGTGAATTTAGTTATTTATTTATGTATGTGTGTATTTTGTTACTTATTTGAATATCAATCTATTCATTTATCTATCTTTATTAATTTATTCATTCATTTTTATTATTAACAAATCTGGGGGGGGGGCGACTCTGAATGCCAGTGGGTGGGGCTACCATACTGAGGCCCTGATCTATTGATGTATTTAAAAATTTACTCCCTTCAATCCAAAGAAATAAGTTCAAGAACCACATTATTCCACTGTATTCATCGGGTCCTGGAATTAATTGAAATGGCATGCAGACATGCATACCCAAAATATTTATTCCCTTTTACTTTGATTTTAACGACACCGTACGGTACATATGAATAGTAGCTACGCGACTGTAAACAACGGTTTTCCGGTATTAGAATAACCAACTGCAGTCAAATATTACAGAAAACTCCAGCAATGAATAGCAAGATGATATCATGCAATGGATCATATATATTTCAAGGAGTGGAATGAGATGAATTGAACTAATTGTACATTTGAATGTGAGCTGGAATGGAGAGTAGTAGAGACGGCAGCACCACCCCCAATTCAATGGTGGTCCTCGAGCGGGGAGCTGGCGGTATTTCCACCGTGGTTAGCCCATCGACGACCAGCAGGTAAGCCTCTCCGCTCTGATCAAAATGCAGTCACACTCGCACAGCTGCGCAGGCAGTTGTTGATGATGACAGGGGAACTCTCAGGCGCGTAGCCAGGGGGGGGGGGGGGCGGTGGGGGCGGTCGCCCCCCCAAAATATATTTTTTATCAAATTGTATTAAACTTCATGTCATTTCCCTGTATACATTCATCTCCTATCCTGTTTTGCGCCCTCAGTTTGAAATTTTGAATGACACTTAAGTTTCTTTATATTCAAAATGAAGCGCTTCAGGATAAGTAAAAAAATTAGGCATCCTTTTTTTTTATATAGATAGATAGTTTCAATAAATCGCAGAAGTTTCAACTTTTTGCGCACTATATTCCTTGTAATGAAGTTCAATAATCTTAGAAAATCAATTGAATTAGAGCCGATTGGGTATTCATCTACATTTGATGAAACGTCCGCCCTTCAGTTTCATTGCTCTGCACGGGGAGGAATATCTTCCTCTACCAATCTTCTCCTCTGTTTTGCGAGTTAAAAATATGCACTGTTGCTAAATTGTTTGTAATCAATAATCTGATCTTTCCAAAGAAAGTATTCAATATATCTTTGAGAAAACCCTTTTCTCGGGACCCTTTTTATGGCAAGAAAAATTGATAAAACGCTTTAGCTTCCGCGCTTCGCGCGGATTTATTATCATTTTAATTTCCTCCATTGTATACCTCTTTTGTGCATTCACAATCATTATTTTGAAAACAAGGTTCAAAATCGCAATATAGTCAACCGAATTGGAGGTACTAGAGACAAGAGAAACGGCTCCTTTTCATTTTAATTTATGAAACACTAAAAGCTTCGCGCTTCGCGCGGGAGGGGGAAACTCCCCCTCCCTGCACCCACCCCCTAGGGAGCGCGCTTTGCGCGCTCTGTAAGTGTTAGCACGCTTTGCGTGCATTTACCGCCCCCTCCAAAATGAAATCATGGCTACGCGGTTGGGAACTCTGTTCTAAAAACTGATTTTGCACATCTTCAATTGAACATATTCATAAAATAAAAAGCACGACAATCATATATTTCCATCAGCATGATCAGTACCAACTACCAATGTGTAGCTATGTGCGAATACGGGGCATCGCGAGCGCTGGTTTTGGTGGCACGGTTTTCGCGCGGGTTTTGCTGCGAGTGGCATGGCCTCTGTCTGGGCGGCTCATTGAAAATGGGGTTTAATGCGCATGCGCACATAGTAGGTGCAATCTCGTGCCTTTTAACAGACAGCTGAAGATGTGCTCTTTCTGTACATATAACTTATGTGAATTCAAATGTTATGGGGTGACCCACTCTTATGAACAAGGTTATGAATGACTATGGGTGACCATAATTTGCGCACATTATAAAAATTATCATGTAGTTGATTTTCAACCCAAAATTTCTTACAGTTCGCACAAAATTAATCAAAATCATAAATACCAAACGGAAGGCAGGGTTCCAATACTTCCAAAGTCAAATTAGCTTGACGGAATTATAAATAGGCCAAGGGTTTCGCCGGTGTCGCGATCTCAAAATTCCATGACGATCGACTAGTGCGCACTGGGCTGAAAAAGTGTCATAAAAAAGTGCAACTTAATATGCGCACCATCATTTTGCAAAGCTTTAAATAATGAATAAAACAGAGGAAGGTAAGTTAATTGTATCAGATGGAGGTTAAAATGCCATAAATTCGGTTGGTATCACATTTTACTTACTTATTGGAGACCTCTGCTTGCAAACTGGCGATTTCTTGATGCTTGATGCTGAGAAGTTCAGATTTTCTCGGAGCGGACGCAAAAGGTAATAAAATTGGCCGATGTTTTGCCAATATTTTCGCAAATTGAGGCCTTACCTTCAAGAAAATTTCCATACTTGGTACATTTAAGTCGCTTTTTCTGTTGGTGATATCAGTTTTTCAGTATATTTATTAGATATTGAGATATTCGACCCTGCGCAAAATAAGGTAACGCGCGAATTAAGGTCACACCACCATAAGTTTCAGTAATGTGTTTTACTGCGGCTCACTCGGGCAGTAATAGCCCACCCACTCATGCATATTGCGAGGTTAGTATAAGTATACTAACCCACCCTAACCCAGGGAGCTTTGGCCCGCTTTGCGGGCCGGAGCCCAGGAGTCGACTGTGCAAAACGAGGGAGATGTAGGACTGGGGTAGATTGTGGTCTCAATAGTAATCTTAATGAAATGTGGAAACAGAAATTATGCACTTACCACGATTATTTGGATCAAGGTCTATCGTGACACACAAACCCTGACATCGATGCACAGACTGGAACCTCAAAAAACGAAATATAGCCTCGGTCTCGATCGGCCATTTTGTTTTGAATTTTGAAAGAAGGAGAGGTATCGCAACAGAACTTTTCGCTTTTTTGAGGTTCCAGTCTGTGCCTCGATGTCAGGATTTGTGTGTCACGATAGACCTTCATCCATATAATCGTGGTAAGTGCATAATCCTATTTCCACATTTTATTGAGATTACTATTGAGACCCCAATCTACCCCAGTGTCTCCCTCGTTTTGCAAGGTCGACACCTGGGCTCCCTGGGTTAGGCCCACCCATGGGTTCATTTCATCTCGCGTGCGAAGGAATACAAATGCATGCGACACATGCAAATCTTTAATGGGCTATTGCCCAAATAAATCATTATAACACTAAATTTTGGATTTCACATTGTGCTATAACACTTACTAAACCATATGGATCCTTTGGTGACTTCTCTTTCCAGTTTGTTAAAAAAAAATGTATTGTTTCTTGATCTTCACGTGGATGCCCTGTGATCAGCGACAAATCAATTTTGGCCTAAAGAGGGCATGCGATATTATTTATAAGCCGGTTTGTTAACGGTACTCTGATGCTTGTCCTGCTAGCTGCATACTAGGTGCTCAGCATTATTTTCTCACTCGTTCAATCCACTTTCTTCATCATCTTATCAAAAGATGGCATACTTCATCTTTAAGTATATACATGAGATGCAACCTGTTGATTTTTTTGTACAATTTCCTATTATGTGCCGACGACTTGAATCAAGACTGTAAGATAGGAAAAATTCGCATTTCAATTGTTGTTTGCGTGATTTCCACCGCAGTAAGTATTCGGATGGACGGACGGAGTATCTTGGCCGAAATTTGGAGATAAGCATTAAAAAATCATTTTTATAAATAATTTTGAATATATTTTTAAAATTAAGTAAGTTGATTGATGAAAATTACGTAGTGAATTAATGTAGAAGTTTTTGGCGTGTTTTAGTCCCTCACATTCGTGTGATGAATGAAAACGTCAAAATGCACTATGAAATCACATGCGTTGTGCGAGGTTTGTATAGCTAACCTCGCATGCATGTGTGAGTGTGTATAAGCCAGGAGGCTCCTGGAGATTAATGTCATATCACTGACGTGCTTAATCTCCTATGGAGCCAGAGACGGGATGCCATTGCTCTACACGCACCGATGAATTGGGCAACAATAATGTTGCTCCAAAATACTTGTTTTCTTTAGGGCTTTGAGCCCAAAATTATGTAAATGGGCTACAATATTGGTGTGCAACTTTTGGCCCAAAATCTTTGTTTTTTTAGTACAATTACTAAATCCTTCTTCAGTTATTATATGATCTCTTTTTACTAGACATATTTGCCCGAATTCACAGAGGTGGTTTTTAATTCCATCGGTTAAACCCATACACGTATTATATGCAGATTTCCTGTATAAATTACGCTTATTTAGTGCATATATTACATTATGTCCAATGCTGATGCGCGCTTTTGTCAAAATGGCGCCTGTTGCCGTGGTTATCCATGCTATTCTATACATGTGTCCACTGTGTTTAATTAATGAGTCCGTTCTTCAAACAGTGGACTCATGAATGAAATAGCATACTTAAACATGGCAACAGGCATCAATTTGGCGCATTTAAAAAAAACGCGCATTCAGCATTGGACATTTTTTTTATATACTTGGTAAATAAGCGTAATTTTTACAGGAAATCTGCATAAACCATGGGTTCAACCTTTGTGAATTCGGGCCAATATTATAAAAGAAAAACAAAATACTGTAAACAGACAGTGCATTAGACACATTTTTAGAGAGGCCTGTCTTTGGATAATTTTTTGATGGTCTAATTTGATGTTATTTCTAATTATAATCATTACATTTCCCCCCCTAAATTCAAGGCCTCCATCAGGAAGACGATCAAGGAACATGGTGAGATCACACAGAATTATTCTTTTCATTTTTCAAGATTATAATTTGTTAAATCAATGTTTGCAGTGCTCAGTAATACATTATATATTGACTAAAATAAAGTTAAATCGACTGTTAAAAGGGTATACATCTGATACTGCCAAAAGAAAGGAATCAAAATTATCTAGAGATTCTTTTTTTCAGGGGGGGTGGGTTGAGGAGGGAAGAGTTGAATATATCAAGTAAAGTTGGTGTGTTAGTAGTTGTTTCAAGGATCAACATTAAACATAATGTTTGATGTTGATGACATGAGTCATGAAATTGGTCTTAAGGAAATTCTTGTATTTTGGGTTAAGTTGGATTTTGATAGGATGTAGAAGAAATATCTTGCTTTTATATTCCAGTTTTCTAAATTTTGCTTGTTAAGTCTCTCATGACTAAATTTCAAACTTTTTAACAATAACTTTCCTTGGTGAATTATTGTGGGTTTTGAGTTTTGTGGTCAGATATAATTATTTTGCATATATGAGCATCATCATCAGCATGACTAAGACTTTTGCAAATTCTGACTGATATAATTAATTTCAGACTCCCATACAGAGATCAGGAAGCCAGCTAGAGATGTTACCACCAGATGGTAAGAACTAATCAAACACTTTTAGTGATTGATTTTTTAATTGTTGCAGTGTTCTTATCTTAAGACATGTTGATGATGTATTTAAGTGGTATCAAGGTTTTGTGATCATGAATCTTACTTTTATATTGTTTTCATTTATAATATACCTTGACACATAAATTAGTAAATTCACAATTTCATCTACCAGGGGCCTGTTGCATAAAACTTTTGCCACAAAAAAAAAGACTGGCAATAAACAAAAACTCTGACAAATGGAATTATGCCATTGACACTTACACGTTGAAAAATTCTGGCAAATTTTACCAGATTTTTTTCCTATATGCAATAGGCCTCTAGTAGATATTTTTTTGGCAAAAATAGAAAATTATTTATTAATGCGAAAAAAGAACATAGAGTAAATAAAAGTAAGAGAGTTTTAAAGAATAACTAAAGAGTAATTACATGTTCATGAAGATATTGTTAGCCTTGGTATCCTTTGCTAAGATCTGATTGTACATTTGCTCACTTTCTCCACAGGTGATAAATGAATATCTACATGTAGGAGGAATATATTCCTACAATGACTTTTGCCTCTACAGAGAGTATATGGCATCCCAGCTATTATAGCCAGGAAATTATCTGTTATTATATATTGTACTTATGCATACATGTATCAAACTACAGTACATAAAAAACCTGATTCTACCCTATGAAATTCACCTGCAGATGAGCCATCCAAAGATCGACCTGGATCTAGGACTTCCAGTCGCACAAGTCATCGGCCGTCTAGTTCCTCAGAGAAAAGTCCTCGTCAGACACAGAGTGCTGGGTCATCAGGTCGGAGGTCACGCCAAGGTCACGAGGAACATGATGCTGGATTCAATAGGGCTAACAGTTATGATGGTCTTGCTTCGCCTCCACCAGGGGAATCTAGACCAGGTAGTACGATTCACAAACAGGTTTCTTTGACCACTGTCAAGAGAAACTATGAAACGTAAGTGTGTTACTAATGCATGTATTTTTGTGAGATATGATATATTGATGAGAGCTGCAAGTGAGCCACCACACATTTCAATTTTTGTACCTACTCAGTTTCATTCAGTTCTTCTGCTTTAGCCCTTAGCAGTAGACAAGTTACACCAATTTTTTCATTAAACATGTCACTAAATATTACTCAGGAGAGATTAATGAACTAGAGTATGTCAAAATATTGAATGGAGTTGCCATTGTGTATGTTTTACAACCACGATGCTTCACACACTCTCCTTCAAGAAAGATATCTTTATGATATTATAACTGAGATTTCAGACGATGCTCATTTATTGGTACATAAATTATCTCATGTCTCTTTACTTTTCCCTCAGGCATGGAATTCCAAAGAATGAAAATTGGGACTTTGTGCCAGAAGCCATCACCAGACAAACACCCTTAACAAATGGAACAAGCCATACACATGTAGACAGAAACAAGACTGTAGGAGCCACTAGTGGACACACCCACAAAGATGAGGGGGTGGTGGGAGTGGGCATTGATGGAGGAAACGGAGATGGGGTTAATGTGTTGTCAGAGAAGGAACGTACAGAGGAGAGATTGAATTATCTGATGGAGCAGTTGAGAATAAAGGATAAAGAGATCAAACAACATGAAGAAAGGAGAAAGACAAGTAGTGCAGCTAAGAAAAAAGGTAAGAGATCTAGGCACATTATATCTATCAATGTCCAAATAACTTTTCAAATCCTGAAGCAGGGCTCCACACTACCTTTTTTTTCTCCTGGTCTGACCTGATCATTACGGACCAGTCGATACCCAGTATTTCGTTTTTTACTGGTCCAAACCTAAAATTTACTGGTAAAAATGAAGAAAAACAAAATAAAAGACGCGAGTTTATTTTGCTGTCTTTTATTGCTTGACCCCCCCCCCCAAAAAAAAAAGTACACACACACAGCGTAATTCATGAGACTCATTTCTAAATTTTAGAGAGCCATTTGGATGCTAGAGCAATTTTCATTATTTACAAAAGGGAAGAAAATGTAATCTGTATGTTGGGCCAGTAAATCTGGCTATTTCTGAAAAGTTACTGGCCTGACAGCAATGATTCCCTGTCTGGTACCATCGGACCGGCGCCAGTGTAACGTGCTGTCTCAAGTCATGCCTCAAGTCAAGACTCTAGGGACCACAAAAATCTATCAAAGTACATCTATAGGAAACACATTTTGCCTATATCTTGTCTAGAAAATTGCTCTGATGCACAGATTAGGCAATTTGGATTAGCAATGTGTGTATATTTATTTGGTCAAAAATATATATGCATGCACAAGGCTCTTCTGTGCAAGTGTGTCACAATAGTTTTGCCACATAACTGTATCACAGAAAGGACACTTAACGGTTCTCCGAGACTGAATCATTATTTCTTCACAGATTGAAGTTTTTTTCTAAATAATATGAAAGCATATTTATGTATGAAATCTGATTTTCAGCTCACAATCAATGAAAAATAATTTGAAGGGATTATATTTTTCTATAGTCTCTGTTTTACTTTACAAATTAATTTGTATATACTTTGTAATTAAAAATTTATTTGTAATTACTTAGTAATTACTTTACAAATTAATTTCTTTAAAAAGCATAGTCAAATTACTGATGTATTTTATGTATATTTCTTAAATTTCGTCGTGGATTTTTTTTTCTTTCTGTAAAATCTATCTTGTGCATTATTACAACCACAAAGAGCCTAAAACGAATTTACTTTGATCAGTAAATCAAACTAAACATCAAATTTGAATTTTAGCTTCAAATTTAATTTGAATTGGAACATGAAATAATGATTTTCAGCAATTTTCAATCTTTCATGCAGAAACAAAATCACACATAATTTTGCAACACTCAGTCATCACAAATAATGGTCTCAAAAAATGCAACTCAAACGAAAAAAAAATGAAAATGCAAAGTTCTCTTAAAACAAATTTCTCACAAAAAAAAACTATAAATAGGGACTGATTCAGCCCACAGTATTCAAATACTCAGTGTTCAGTTAAATTTAACATTGACAATTCACAAGAAGGCATCAGTTTCTTGTCTCCAATTTCTACAACATCAACAGCAAATATGTTACCATTGCAATGATACTTTGCCCTTGAAATTATAGGAAGTATGTCTTATATCAGTTGCAGATTCTTTAGTAAAGAATAGAGAAGACCCTTCCACTGTCACTGACTCATACTATGTTTCAACAGGTAATCAACCAGAATTAAATCTAGGTGAGTTTGGTTATGTATATGACTCAGACTATATAACTTGCACTCCGTACATGTTTGGAAACTGTTATTGCAATTTGTGAAGAAATATTTCAACATCTTTGTTTTATAATGATTAATATACAGACTGGAAAAGGGGTATGGTTGTGAATTATGATAGATTGCTTCTTAGATATGTGAATCATCATAGCTCTACCTGTAGAGCCATAGATTGATAAGTGGATACTAAAGCGTTAGATATTAGTCTGTCAATTGGATGGTTCATATTCTTATGTATTAAAACTTCCCTCTTAGACTTCTGTATTGGAGAAAATTAGCAATGTTTATAGGTAATCTGTGATGATCCTTTTGTTCCTGGGCAATTGATGCATATTTATATTAATGAAGTTAAATAATTTTTTGTATTTGTTATCACTCTATTGAGGATGTATGATAAGATTACATGATTTAAATATTGCATTCTAGTTAAAATATCTTAACAGTAACATCATTCAGTTGTAGCTTTTAACACCAATTTCACTTTGCCTGTCTTCCATTCCTATTCTCAAATTTCTTCACAAACAATGATTGCGAATGAAAAATAATGTTACATATCCATCATGGGTGTAAGTGTAGATGCATCATATTCTTCAGGTAAAGAATTTCAATTGAGATGTGGCCCTTTAATTCCATGGACAGGATGTATATCTAACTAGTATTTATGTTTTATTAGTTCCTACTGTACTTGTAGGTAAAATTACCTGACCAAGCTGAAATACCTTTACTGTAGCTACAAACAATGCATAGTAAATAACTTGATATAAAAATATGGAATAATAATTAAAGAAAATATGAAACATCTTATATCATAAAATATATAAATCATATCTTTGTCAATAGGCTTTCAATAATACTCTATTCTAAATTATGGTATACATTGTAGTTAAAGAGCCTGCTCTGAGTATGGGAGCTACTGCTGGACCTCCACCATTCCTTGAGGATAGAAAAGAAGATAAGGCTGATAATACTGAAGTAGCTGGTGATGAGGAGGATGATGATGAGGAGGAGGATGACGAGGAAGAGGAAGGACCTACTGCTCCAATTGAACTCATGGGAGAAGTAAGATTATACCTTTGCTTTATGTAAATATGGTGGACTATTGAAATACCCATTGGCATATTGTTAGTAATCAAGTTGAATGTCTACCCTGTTGCATCTTAATGGGGTCATTTTGTAAGAAAACTAAGTAAACATTTTTTATCATGAATTCCAAATTCAATCAAACTTAATAATATTTTAATAATTATAGAAGAAAATAGTGAAATAAAGTTTGAAATATTTTCTTTTCTTTCCGTTTTTTAATTTTCTCATTTGAAATCTAAATTGGCATATTAGATCTCTGAAAGATAAATACTTCCCTCCTTTTTCAGTTTTATTCAGTTTTGACAAACCACAAAAATGCAAACTGCCAAGTGAGAACTCCCTCAACCTTTATGAATTAAATATTTGTAGAAATAATTATTCATTTATTTTCTTTCTTGTATCAGTTCTTAGATTCTGTGATGGAAGAAGACTATGAAACTGCAGATAAGCTGTGTAAAATGAGTAAGTAAACTTATAACCATTGTTAATCCAACATTTCCCTGAGAGTCAGAAAATAAGTATTAATCTCAGCTGTATCAGTTTAATTCTGTTTATTCTGAAAAGAGGCTGATATGCACTGGATAATTTGCAATGCTGTAATACATACATGCCAAGTATTCCTATGAAATATGACACAACATAGGAATATTCCTTTTAGTGGGAAAAGAAAATTGTCTTTTTAGTCTGTGTTGTCTTTTTTACAAATATTTTTTTTTCTGTAGTATTGAATATGATTTTTTTTTGTCTTTAAACTGTTTATTCAAACTGGTTAATAATTGCTCCATGATTCTCCCGAACATTTGCAATCTTAGTCTGACTTTTTTATCTCTATTTCATGTAATTAGTATATTCATGATACTTCAGTTATTCAATAGTAAATCCATAGTTTTATTTATGTTGAGAATTGTCTATTTGATGTATTCCATTCAGCAATTATTTTAATGTTATCAAAATAAGACATATGTATTTAATACTCTCTTGACTGTTATCATGTATCCATAGTATATTGTCACAATAAAATTGATTTAAAATGAAATTGAATTGTATGATTATACCAGTATGAATATGCAGAAAGCACAATATTTTGACAGTGGAAAAAGATAAATATCATTTTTCCAATCAGAAGTTGATTGTAAGGGGGGAAAAATTATATTTTTTTGTGATGCAAATATATTTGCTGAAAGAAAGCTTGAATTTAAAGCGTGCAATATTTCTTTCATTTACTTTATCATAGTTCTTATATATGAGCCTGAAAATGCTGAATGTCTGCAATTCAAGCCACTAATTGAAGAGATGCTGAAAAGATGTGAGTTTCAAATGATTTATTATTATTGTCTTCATATGTTATTACAGTCTTCTAAGGATAATATTATTTACAAGTAAATCTACCAATTAATAGACCATATTTCAAGTTTACAAAAATGAGCAGAACTTGTAAAGAAACCAAAATGTAGAATACTAAAAGGGTGGTAAAATATTGAGTTACTTTACACATATTTTTGTATATGAATTTGAATTGGATGGTCATATTGCTGCTTACTCAGTAGATCGAGGGGGGGAAGGACCCAGAATTTCAGCACATGGAGAGGGGGACGAAACACTTTTTGTTTGTTTAGGCAATATTTGTTTTGACAACCCCTTCCCTCTTAAAAGATTATCATTGACAAGAATATTTTCATTTTCGACCAAGAAGAAGTGGCGAGCAAAGAAGAAAGGTTATGTTATAATTCAATTATTGTCCTCCAAGAATTTAAAGATAGGATTGACTGCTGATTGATTGTAGAAGATGATCACCGGTGGACCTTATTTTGTTATGAGGGAGATAAGTAATATACACATGCATGAAAGTATTAACAATTACGATTTCATGTAATAAAATAAGAAAAAAGAAAGAAAGAAGGGCCACAATGTCATCAGCCCACCTATTGCATATTCATGATGACAAATTTTAAAACAATTGTGTTTTTTTATATAAGATTATGATGACATTTTTATTGTTTTTAATGTTTGAATTTACTTTATTTATTTAGATATCATTATTTCCAGTGTGCAATACCCCTTGAACAAAACTGTATTCCTGCAACAGCAAGATAAGTTCTCTTTATTGGCTTTTTTTCTTTGAGTTAAAGTAAACATTCTACAATAACTGATGCAATATAAAAGCCATATCCTTGATATATTCAGTTATTTGGGAATTCTTTTTATCCTCTGCTAGTGTGGCATTATCAGCTGTATGGAAGCAGCAGTGAAGACGAGAGCGGAGATGATGATGAAGAATATGATGATGAAGAAGATGATGAAGAAGATGAAGATGATGAAGATGATGAGGATGATGAGGATGATGACAGTGATGATGACTCGGAAAGTGACAGGTAATAAGTTGATATTTTTATTTTTAGAATATTTCCAAAATATTTAATGGAGTAAACCTACCCCTTCTAATGTTGTACTTCTTTACACATATTTTTACCAATTCACTGAATTTATATATCTTTTTTGGACAAAAATCTCATACACTTATTAAAATTGAATATATTGCATATGTTGTAAAAGAAATTACTGCATCTTGATTCCATCACTATTGATTGTAGTTGACAATAATCAAAATGGTCATGTTGCGTATGTTATAATGCAGACAAGTTACTGTTGCGCCCTATTTAATATGTCACTATTAAAAATGATAAACGGGTTGCTCATGTTGTAATTGTAGACAAGAGATTACTATGCCTGCCAATATCTTTACATTGATATTTAAATTTAATGACAGGCTTTTTAAAATTCATTTGAATAATACATGTATGACCAGCTTAAAAATGCTTAATATTCTCATTTCCTTGTCCTTGACTCGGTTTCATACTTATACAGTATGAAACTGTATTTGGGATATGTATGCACTGATGTGTAGGAGATATTGGATGTTACAATTGTTTTATTGGTACCGTTTTGATCCCCCTACAGTTCTGAGGAGAGTGAGGATGAGGAGGAGGAGACAAAAGGAAAGACTGATTCTAAATCTGTGGTTTACCCAAATACTTCAGATACTTCCAAATCAGATGCCATCCACTGATAAATGACTATGATGGTGTGCTTCAACAATGTTGCTAATATGATTGTTTGTCTTCACGGTATAGAATCATAAATGATCTACAACAATGAGCCAGTGATTCACTTACCGTTACATATGATGGCAAATATCGCTTGTTACAGAGCGCCATTGCCTTTCTTGATTCCTAATTACTGACTTTTATGCAAAGGAGCCATCAAAACTTATCAGCTAAAAAGGCACATTTATAAACTTAAACATTCCTTTGCCTTTCTGGAGTATTTTGAGAAGGAATTGCATTTTTCTATAATTGATCTTCAAAGGACTCTGCAGTTTATCTCCATTGTGTGTAATCATAAATGACCTTCAGTTGGTAATGGTTACATCAGCTGTCAACAGTAAATGCATATCTTGATGCCTATATATACTGACTTCCATTCAAAGGAATCACTAGAACTATATCAACTACAAAGGTGTGTCCATCATCTTATCAGCAGCTTTGCCCTTTTTTCAGTATGTAAAAAGAGGTTTAAGGCACTTGAATGTTATTCTGTTGTTAATCTTCAAAGGACTATGCACCTTATTTCCATTGTGTGGAATCATAAACGAATTACAGTGACTAGGCAGTGATTCACTGGTGTATAATGGTTACATTGGTTGTTAATGCTATTGCATATCTTGATGCCTATTTATACTGACTTTTATTCAAAGGAACCACCAAAAATTATCTACTACATAGGCATATTTATAAACTGCTCAGCAGATTTGCCTTTGTAGAGTAGTTCATGGAGCAAGATGGTCACTTGATTGAATATTCAGCTTGTCTTGAAGATACTATATTTATTACTTGTACACTGCAGGCAAGCTGAACACCATGTTTACCATATGTTGTCTTTGACACGTTTACCATGCATTACTTCAAGTGTACGTAGGGCGTCAAGTGATAGAGTGATCCTTTACAGAATCTCACAAAGCAAATTTGTCATCAGAGTCTTCAAACATGTTATTTTTCATAGAATTCATCTCCTTTTATTTATTTTTTAAGGGATTTTGGGGGGTGTGTCATTCAAAATTTTATTATCTAAGTATTTTTTGATATGTTTTTTTCATGCATTTATTACTTTTTATGAATTTTGTTAAAGTGTTAGGTAGACGCACATTATTGTCAGTCCATCCATCCATCTTCCAGTGTCTTAAAAACTTCTACAAGTAGAAGAGTGTGTTGAATTTCCTTGTATTTCTTTTGTTGTTGAAATTCCATGGAGTATGTTGGTTTAGAATGCCATACAATTATGAGATTATATCAATATGCTGTTGATAACAATCATATTTTAATGATAACTCGTTGAACGCCATATAAGCAATAAAAACAATGAAATCTATATAAAAAGCTTTTTTAGCACTGGGCACATAATCCTATGTAGTAGGCATCAAGCACTGGAAAATGAAAGTTACCAGGTTCTCAAATGCATAAACAAATAGTAAAAGTTAAAAATATTATATGGCAATAAGAATACCCAGGGAAATTATCAATAGACCTTATACATATGACATCATTATCTCATACAGCGCCCTCCCTCAGAGATATGCCAGCTGTAATGCAATCGCTTCAGCCACTAAGATGGCAGCCTGATGACAGCAGTACATAACTATAGAGTAACAAGATCAGAAATGTTGGAGTCAAGTCGGACACATTTTCAGTTACTACAATGATATAAATACAGATTGTACAATTACCATAAGATTGCTGTTCAGAAGCTACCTGAACTAAACTCTAGCTTGTTTAGCTGTGGCTGTTTGGAATGCTGCTAAGCATCTTGTCCCTTCTAATACTTCATTTCCTGCATACACAACACAAGGGATGTAAAAAAACAATGCCACTTTAAACTCCTGCATCCAGCTATGCTGTGGGCATCTTTTTGTTAATGTGCTGAATACCAAACAGGTCTCTATGAATCATGCCAAACAGGCATAGTCTAGTCATGGATTCTATGTTATCACACATATCACACAATTGAGCTGGTAATTTACAAAACCATATTGACTTTGCTTGCAGAGACAATGCAAAATGTACCTTTTTATTTTCCCTGGACTCGCTTCTGGGCATTTGGGGATGCGCTGAGAGAGATACGCTTCATAATGATCTGCACAGCATCAATATGTGTCATAATCATAGTACGGTGCTGGATCCTGGCGCTGGATACGCGTCCCTAGGGACATGATCTTATTATTACAAGTATCTCACAATGGTACAATGCAAAGCCTAGCACCTGATATAAACATGCAATAGAACCCTATGCGTATTGAAGAGAAACATGTCCATTTTCATGATTTTTGCTCTAGATGTCTGATTTGGATGTTATGAAAATATTGACTGGCTCTTCTTTTGGGGAACATCAAATACATTGCCCTTAAAAGAACCATATTAATAATAATAATAATAATAGGCATTTATATAGCGCCATCTATCTTGAAATATTCTATTCCGAGGTTCGTTGTTATTATTATTACCCTGGCTTTAGCTCGAGCTGCCTTTCAGCACTCATGCATTCAAGGAATTAATCCTGCCGGGTACCCATTCACCTCACCTGGGTCGAGTGCAGCACAATATGGATAAATTTCTTGCTGAAGGAAATTACGCCATGGCTGGATTCGGACCCACAACCCTCTGTTTCGAAGTCAGAAGACTTATCCACTAGGCCACAACGCACCATATTGCCCATGTCTAAAGACCCTCCCCAATATGATTCTGTTGTGGGCAATATATTTTATGCTCTCAAGGCCAGTCAATATTTTATGAATATTTTGGCTGCTTAGTATATCCCTGTAAAATGAAACTTTTTTGTTATCACTACTTTGAAAGTTAATGGATCTAGTTCATGACACTAGGACACATTAAGAGCAATAGTATTTTATCATCGTATGAATGTTTTCGTTTGTGAATGATTATTCATTAGTTGCTTTTAAATTTAGCACTGTTGCTATATTGAATTGCGTAATGCAGGTGAGACTGCCAGAGGCATTATTTTTCAAAGAAACAACATTTTTTTTCATATCTTTGTGTGGTGCTTGATGTACATGTATTTATGATGTATGTAGTTATATCAACGCTAGAAAAAGCTTGATAACTTAAAGTTTGAAGTGATTGGCGTCATATCTCACATTGTTTGGTACTCTTTAAAGATGTAAGGGAGCATTTGGTGCATATCAATTAAAAAGATATAAAAGTATATGAATAACATTGACTTTGAACTCAAAACCCACAAACTAACTTTAAAAAACAAAGAATATTACTGAAAAATATATTGGCCAGGTTGCATACAGTGATATTTTGAATATTTTCTTACAGTAAGATAAATTGGAATGATAGATTGTTATAGTTTTCAAACTCTGGCTATAAGATTCACTTTTTTTGTTGCTTCCCTTGGAAATAACAAGTTTAGACATTCAGATCTCACTTTAAACTTTGTGCAACTAATCACATTCAAAGAGCTGGTTAATGTTTTTTTTATTAATGTCAAGAGGCATTTACCATGATCTTCAGTCTTCACAATGGCAAATGGAAATAAGTGATATTTCTAGCAGAAGAGCAAACAATATACGCTAAAAATACATTACTTTGATTCCTTGTCTGGTATATCTCTGAATTAGGAGTGTGTTCAAACTTTCACCTATAAAAAAAAAGTGCACATTACAATGTGACACATTGCATCACAAGCTACAGTTTGTGCATATTATAATGCTTTAATTTGGTTTTTAAGTGTAAAGTCATAATATTTCCACTGCCATGTCATGACTCTTGTCATATGCAGGGGTGTGAGAGTTCAGATTTTTATCTGATTTCAGATTTTTTTGTTTTGATTTTCAGCTCAATTTTAGCTTATTTTTGGCTTTCCTCTGTGCAAAAAGTATGAGAGGTCTTTCTTTTTCAGACTTTTTCAACACTCTTCAGCTTTTTTCAGATTTTTTTTGTGACCACTCACACCCCTGTACATGGTTCATACTGATTTCATCATAACATCACAAGTTATATTGAAATATGTCATCAGCTTGTTGGTAGAACTCCAGACAGGAACTGTTATGGAGAATGTGATTGGTCCATAGATTTTTGTCACCTTGTCGCCTTGTTTACATTTTCAACTATTTTTCATGCCTCATCATACGCCATTGCCTTTGTACACATAGTGGTAGTTGAGCTCTGTTGCACTTTAACAAAATGAGCCATATGAATTGGTTGATCTGTTCTTTGCTTTTTTTGCAACTATATATATATATATATATATGTATATATATGTATATATATATATATGTATATATATATATATATATACAGTTGGGCCAAAAGTTTACATTTACCCATGGAATTCAGTGAAATTTATTTGCCTGCCAAACATCATAACATTTACTATATTTTCAGAAATATAAATACTACCATGACAAATTTGGTATCATATGAAAGAGCGTATTAAGCTCTTTCACATGGTTGCCGTTGGAAATAAATTTCAGGTGGAATTTTCTTTGAAGAAAAAAAAGGAATATTTGTGCCAAATGTATTCTATGGTCGGTTATTATATTTTCAAACATCAATTTATAGAAATATATAAATTTCAAATCTATGATTTATAGTACATTGTCTATCATGACATTTCACCACTGAACAAAAAAGTGCAATCTGATATGCTTGTGTTGAGAAGTAACTTAAACTAGCACAAATATGAAATTTTATTGTCAAGTTTTTATTTTTAATTTTTCTAAAATATGAAGATTGTTTGGGGAAAAAATGACACCTAAATATATTCTTTAGCTCCTGATGACAAAGCAATGTGATGAAGGGGCCTCACATACTCATTTGTTTGATAGCATTTTCGTCATGATAGCACAAATATTTTATAAGATACAGTAAGTGTTATGATTCTTGGCAAATGTCAACTTTTCTTTGAATTTCCTGGGTGTATGTAAGCTTCTGGCCTCAACTGTATATAATATATATGCTTTGTGCTTTCACCATTTGTTGAATTACCTTGCTTGATCGCCTGATAATGTTTAATTCTTTTCTTGTTTGTGTTCTGAAATTATTGTAAATTATTTTGAAAACAACTTATATAAAACTTTAAGAAAACAAATATAGCTTCCTGATCATTATTGTCTAATTTTGATACAACTTAGTAAGGAGGGGGAAGGTTATACTTGGAAGAGAGAGGGTCTGAAGGAAAATGGGGGAAGAGAGTGATTCCTATATGATATATAAAAAATTTGCTATAAATTAAGTTGTTGGTATTTCAACTTCTTGTGATAAAGTAGGGACATGTATATATTCTCCTTGTTTTGCAAAATTAATCACCACCAAAATGTAATTAAATAGTATAGTTTGAGGATTTTTCAGTTCGTCGGTAAAAGAACTTGGAGTCGTTCGGTACACTTTACATGTATTTATGTATTTCCATGAGAATTGTTGAAGTTGTATTCATTTATTTCCTCAGTTGTATTTTTTTGGAGAGGGGTTGGAGGCATTGTAATAGAAGTAGGCTTCAGGATTAAGGGAGTAAAAAAAGATAAATGGCCAAACCACATAACTTAACAACAAGAATACCACTAATGCGTGCTCTATCACTATGGATCAATATATCAAATTAAAGGGACTGACCTTCGCTGGAAGTGTACAAAAAGTGCAAAATATTCTTGATTTCCTTGTGAACTTCCAATAAGCAGTGCATCGCTGCAATTCCACTAAAGACAGCTAGTGTCCATATGATGGAAATCGAATCTGAAAAAGTTCTTTAACTTGTTTTGTTTAAATGATATTGACAGAGTAACACACCACTCTTTGCTATAGTATTGGTGTAATATGGACAAAGAGAGAAAAGGTTGATTAGTTGGGTGAAGCTTATAGGACAGATTTATCTTATTTCTTAATTCACTTATGAACAGGAAACAAGATCAATTAAATGTTCCTGTCTCTTTGGGTTCCTTTTTTGGTTAAACGCTTCCAACTTTCTTTTGTTATACATGGCGGAGTAAGAAGGGGGGGGGGTAAACTAAGCAATATAATCAAACAAATCATATAAAAGATTCGATGTGTACACTAGATAATTTGAAACAAATCTTTCTATTTTTACAATCGGTAGGTAAATAGGCAGAAACCGGGGCAGAAACATTTGAATAGGTATAATATAATCCAGTCTTACTATATACTATATGACGAAAATAGTGTTTTTTATTTAATAGAAAGATAGAAAATCATTTATATATTCCACTCTTTCTATGAGAAGAAGAAAAAAACAACCTCTAAGACAGCAAGATCATTAGTGGTGTACCTCATTTTACACACATATCCATTAGAAGACTACACATGGTTTGGTTGCTATAGATTCAGCTTGTCTAGAACCTGTTTAGTAGCCACATCAAGCCAACATGACGTAGGAATTAAGAAGGAAAAAACAAACGTTACCGTTCAGAGTTCCATCTTGAATAGGCGTATACTGCTGAAACAGCTACTAGCGATGTTCATTTCTCAAGATAGCCCTATGAGTACAACATTAGATTCTAGGTATTACTGTATTGAAGGCCTTTATATTACATTTTACAAAACGTCAGGGAAGTAAAACATACTTTCACATCACAAGATCATTGAATAAACACCAAAATTATATAGATGGCCATTATTTGAGGCCAAAATATTTAAAATTTTGAAACAATAAAACCATGCAAACAATTTTCAATGACTTATTCTTGATTTTTTACAAGGTTTTAAACTTGATACTGTGTTTTTCATTAAAAAGTTATTAAAATTTTTGTCTACATCGGGTGTATCCTATTATATAACCGATTCAAAAGAATATATTTTTATCAATTTTTTTAAATGGTTATCCATATTTGATTTGACATTTCTACATATTATATTCAAAGTGAGGAAAATTGATTAAAGGATGATGAGCATAGGCTGCCATGGAAAAAGTAATTTTGTGCGAGTTAACTTAATTTTGAATTTACAAAGTCATAATGCACTGGGGCTAAATAAAGCAATTAAGAAAGACGCCACAAAGCAGATTGATAAACCTATGCAAAATGAATTAAGTACACATTAGAAAGATATTCCTGTTGAATTAATAAACAATATATTCAGAGGTGATTTCGAAAGTATATTCTTTTAGTTGAAAGTTTCCCATTTGTAAATGGATACCTGTCCCTATAAGATAGGAACATGTAGTAATAGTAGTAGTGATTACATGTGGTAATAGATAGTCAATTCAATGTAGGCCTATATTATAGAAACTTAGATATCCCAATTTTCAGTCTGTCTTAATGTTTAACATTCTTGGGTTTCAAGGTTGGCAGGTATCCGGAGCATAATGATGTGTTAATAGGCTTATTGGTGATTGGATATTTCATTCTTTTGGTCGATTTATTCACTTGTTTACTCTGATATCCCCCCCCCCAAAAAAAATGATAAAATGATAAATAATAATAATAAACAAATGAATAAATTTATGTGTGGGCCTACCTTATACTGGTTTGAAAAATGATATTATAATGATCAGTCTATATAAGGCACTGATAATGAAAAACCCTGTATGCTGCCAAGGCAAAGATTTTTTTCTTTTAAATAATAAACTACGTCATGCTGATGTGCAGATTCTCAATTTTATGTCCTAAAAATACGTAATTTGTTCAAGCTCTTTACACTTCTAAAAAAAGAAAAAGAGAAGATCTCACATTATATCCTAAAATCGGTGTCTTTAAAAAATTGTGTACTGAATAAATAGTCTATGTTAAAGAGTTTGTTTATTATCATTACAAAAAAAATCAATTAGCCGTACTATACTACAAGTTGAATCCTTTCAAGACCATGTGAAAGGATTTATGACTGCGTCCGCATGTTTCAAACGCGATTAACCTCTTCATTTATATCAATAATATTTTAATCAGTTGTCATTTCGCACTAGCATTCAATTTCAATTAAAGGTCATTTACAGACCAGTTACAATGCATGGAAACGCGGGAATGCGTGCAAAGAGAGGACAAATAAAGCACTGCTTTAGAACTAACACAAGGAACACCTGGCAAGATGTGTCAACAAAACGCCGTCTACAACCTACCCTATTAATCACCCATCACTTTCCCTTGTCAGATTATAAGAAGAAATTTAGATGAGGGGTTAAGAGGGGTCCATGTAACCATGCCTTCTTCATCATCTTGAGATGGAGAGGGTGTATTTAATGCGATCAAGGGGTACATACACATTCATTTCTAGACTGGCTGGCCAGATTAACCAGATGTATCTTTCTTGAAAGTTGTTGTGACAGATTGTTGTTCATTATTGTAGGATATTCAGTGGTTTGATTCACATATGAACAACTTGGTATACAGCGTTATCACCATGCAAGCCTTCCGTAAGTTTAAAAAATTCATGTTTCGATTAATGTGATTTAGATTTCAAGATGTGTTATCTGTTTCTTGTTTTTTTATTGCCAAGATGGATATTGGTGCTATGTCAGAACTCTCTAAATGAAGAATTTATATTACTGTAGGGCCTATATGAATGGAGACCAATCAACTGGTAGGACATGGGTTCTACACGGTCGCATCGCGGGTCGCATCGTCCTCTTAGCCATCATGATAAGAGACATAATGGTTAAAGTGGCCTCATGCCTCATGTGTTTGTTAATCAACTTGGTGTTCAAGTTGTTTAAAATAATGAAAGATTATCAATGACGTATAACTGAATTGAAAAGAACACCTCACTATGATAATGGTTATTGTTTTTGTCTCACCTGCATAGCAGAGTGAGACTATAGGTGCTGCTTTTTACGACGGCGCGCCGGCAGCTTCTTCAACACCAAATCTTAACCGAAGGTTAATTTTTTGAAATGACAGCATAACTTAGAAAGTATATGGACCTAGTTCATGAAACTTGGACTTAAAATTAATCAAGTATTACTAAACATTTTGCCTGAGTTTCAAGTCACATGACCAAGGTCAAGGGTAATTTAGGGTCAATAAACTTTGGCCAAGTTGTGGGTATTTGTTAAATTACCATCATATAACTTTGAAAGTTTATAGATCCGATTCATAAAACTTGGCTATAAGGTAATAAAGTATCACTGAACATCATGTGCGAGTTTCAGGTCACATGACAAAGGTCATAAGGTCAATAAATTTTGGCCATGTTGGAGGTATTTGTTGAATTACCGTGAAAACTTTGAAAGTTTATGGATCTCATACATACAACTTGGACATAAGAGTAATCAAGTATCACTGAACATCCTGTGCGAGTTTCAAGTCACATGACCAAGGTCAAAGGTCATTAAGATCAATGAACTTTGGCCATGCTGGAGGGAATTATTAAATTGCTGTCATAATTTTCAAATTTGATGGATTTATAAATTGTTGACATGGGGGTAATGTAGTATCACTGACAAGTCTTAGGTCACATGATCAAGGTCAAATGTCATTTAGGGTCAATGACCGTAGTATTGTATCATTAAATGAAAGGTGTTTTTTTGTGAATAATTATTTTATAGTAGTTTTCAAAGTCAGCACTGCTGTTATATTGAATCGCGTATAGATGAGACTGCCAGAGGTGCTCCACTTGTATACTAGTATTATACAGTACGTAAGTGTAAACTTCACAAAAGTTATTTCAAGTAAAAGAAATTAGTGGGATGATATTTTTTTTATAATTGCTTTTAATCTTCGGTCTATGCGTATGATTATTGTTGGTGGAATGTGACGCTTGAGTGAGCACCAGTCGCATTTGTAAAGTTCGCATAAGTTATCTGGCTGGGGGAAATACTTCATTTACGGCTGAATGAATTAAGAAGGGAAAGACGATGAAACAAATTCAGCTTGCTGTACATGTCTCATAATTTCTTTGCATCTTTCAGTCCTTGAAAATAGAATAAATACATTACAACTTTTTTGAACAACTTTGCAAACTTACATGAAAATTTCAACCCGAGTATTAATAGCGAAGCACAATTTTCATGAAAAGTGTGTGGTGCTCACTCATAATGAAATGTAGAAAAAAATTATTAAAAGCATATCAAACCAAAAGAGGTTTAAAATGTACACAAAATCTCATTTGCGACCATTGGACTTTTATTAGAATACATATACCTCTGCAAGTCTCGCCTGTACACGATTCAATACTGCAATAGTGCTGACTTCGTAAACAAAAATAATTAATGATTATAAAAAAACACCATTCATATGATGATAAAATACTAGATTCAGTGACCCTAGATGACTTTTGACCTTGATCATGTGAACTGAAACTCATGCAAAATGATGAGTGATATGATGTTTGATTACCCCTATGTTTAAGTGTTGTGTAATTGGTCTATATACTTAAAAAGTTATAATGATGACATTAATCTTAGTCAAGATTTCACTGCCGATGACGCCATCGCCGTCGGAATAGCAGCGGCTATATAATCTCGCTCTGCTATATGCAGGCGAAACAAAAGCAGTCTGCCCCAAATCACTTTACTTATTCAATAAATGCACAAATCCCCAAAATAATTAACTACTACTACTACTACTACTACTACTACTCCTACTACTACTACTACTACTACTACTACTACTACTACTACTACTACTACTACTACTACTACTACTACTACTACTACCACTACTACTACTACTGCTACTGCTACTACTACTTCTTTTTCTTCTTCTTCTACTACTACTACTAATAATAATAACAATAATTATGATAATTATTATTATTATCATAACAATTATGATGATGATAATCATGAGTGATAACAATAATAAAGATGATGACAATAATAATAATAATGATTATAATAACAATATTACCATTCTTTTACAGTTGTTTCCATTCTCTTTAATTTGTTTGAGTGTTTAGCTATTTACATCGACGTGAGTACATTAAAAAATATGAATGCAGGCTATTACCATTTTTAACGGCTTAGGGCCCGTAACATAAGGTTAACGATTTACCGTACACTTGATTGTTGCGATTGATTGTACAGTGTTGTCAATGGAATCAATCGTAGAAAAATGTTCTACGATCATTGCTAAGTTTCGTGTAACGGGCCCTTTACTTGGAGTTCCTTGGAAGATACAAATTAGAACAATTATTCCTCGGCATACACAATAATCGGGCAGCTGCCACATGAGATGGACACAGGACAAGGAGAAAAAAAAACAATTGAATAGAAGCGTCTTGTGTTAGGTACTTGATGGCACACATTGACATTATATTATATGACATCGTTTCTGATGAGATACTTTAATCAAAAGATGTAGGCATAGTTCAATTTCAAATAACGTTGTCTGCAACTTATCAGTTTGTTCAAAGTATAAAACAAGTAGAGAAAAGTGAAGTAGTGAAAATGGGACCAAATCTATTGTTTATCTTATGTTTATATCGGTATAATTTCGACAAACTGACGACACCAGTTAAATATTTTCCAAATTCAAATATGATGCCTTAATGTACGCTAAATACCCTTTCTATGAAATTTAAGTTTAATTTGTCTAATGATAATGTTGATAATAATGATAATAAACAGTTCTTGTATAGCGCAAATCTCACTATGATAATATAACATAATATAAAATAATGTTTGCCATTTTGGAAATGTATAATGCAAAGCATAAAAATAAAAATAATTTTAAAAATGCACCCGAAATGATGATTACACGAATTTTGCTTGTTATGGCAAGCAATCATGCAATTGACAAAGTTTGATTGACTCGTACAATTTCTGGAAACACGAGTGCTTTATTATTTTTGGAAAAATTTTCATTTCTCGGTTTTAAAAAGTAAGCAGTATAACTTTTGAGAAATACGATTTACTTTTGTGAAATCATGATATCGTCAGTTGGCACAATTTCTTCACATTGATTTTGTCTTTGTAATAACAGACACGAAATCGACAGCGGAGGATTCGTCAACGTTTAATCCAAACATAAGATTAATTATTTTAAGTATCCCCATAACTTGTAGGAAATAAATAGCAATAAATTTCATGAAGGTTGCACATAATGGAATTCCTTGGTAATTTAGCATGGAATTCAGGTCAGATATTCAAGGTTAAAGATCATGGTCACATGGTCAAGGTCAATAGTCAACAGGGATAATGAAATTTGACAATGTTATGGTATCAACTTCTAACAAGTGGAACGCCTCTGGCAGTCTCGCCTACATGACGCGATATATAAAGCAATATAAGATGACTTGGAAAACAGTTACGATGAATAATCATTTACAAAATACACCATTCAGATGAAAATACAATACTACGTTCATTGATCAGAAATGACCTTTGACCTTGATCATTTGATCATCACGCAAAATAATCAGTAATACTTGATCACAATCGTGTCCAAGTATCATGAATCGGTTGTTGTACTTTTGAACTTATGACATTTCAATGTTGATATCCCTAACAGGGTCAAGGTTCATTTACCCTAAATTACCTTTGACCTTAGTCAGGAGACGAAATCCGAGGCAAAATGTTCAATAATACCTCATTGCCCTTATGTCCAAATTTCATGGAATATATTCATATACTTTCTGTTATATTATATTTCAAAAACTTAATCTTGGTTACATTATGAAAAATACGAGACATTTGGCTTCCTCCTGCTCGTACGCACGGGCGTCCGTCGATATAACACATGATATTTTTATGAAAATATGCACCCTTTTTCTTAAAAGTTGATGGAGAGGGGGAAAAATTAATCGTATCAAGTCGGGGTATTCAGTAATGAGTACAGGAGAAACTATATTTCACTGATTTTCATGATTCATTCCATTTGATTAACTCATCTATTCGTGTTTTGGGGCTAATCTTTCCCTTACGCATTGCTTTTTGGCAGAAGTTCTATGGAAAATGCACCTTTTTTCACACAAACTTTGAGACACTCTGTATTCATTCCCCCATTGCTCGAGAATGAATGGGCAGTTAACGACGGGGTTAAAGATTTATTGAGGAACGGAATGTATATTTCATGAAAATGACAGCCATTTTCCCATTGGATATCTTCAATACGTGTTTTTTACTAGATGAAGTTAGTTGTCGAATAGGCTGTCCTGGCATTTGAGGTCTCTATCGGTGACGTCACTCAGGATCGTCATGCCTGAACCATCGGCCGGGCAGGGGTCGCAATGGTAGTATGATTTATGGATAATGCACTCGATATATACAATAATCTTGTCCTCCCGTTCAAATGAATGTGAAACTCATATAATTTTCATCAGAGCATTCAACAGGAGTACTGTAGTACACATTTCTTTGTTATAAGTGAATTAAAGTCCCTCCAGTGAGTTTGATCACACCTATTTCGAAAATGTATCACCCCTACGTTGTAACACAGTCAGCTGTTTGCACTCAGGGTCACTCCGTGACCTGTGTGTGCGTTCAAGAGTTGTACACGATTTTCTGTCTCATTTAGGCAGAAATCTTTCATAATGGATTTCAATGTTGACGACGTCGTCGTATGTGTCGGTAAAGTGACGCCTATATAGGCTTGAACTGCTCTATGCAGGCGGGACAAAAATGTAACTGGATTTTTCAATATCATTTTTGTCTCACCTACATAGCAGCAGGGGCGGATCTAGGATTTACAAAAAAAAAGGTCTTCATTTCAAACGAGGTGGCACGGCTCTGTTTTCATGGCATTTTTACATTAATTTTTTTTAATTTTGCTTCTCAAAGGGGTGGGGGGGGGGCACGTGCCCCCTGTGGCCCCCCCCCCTGATGAGACTATAGGGACCGCTTTTCCGATTGCCATGTTAGAAGTAATTATTAAATTGTTGTCATAACTTTCAAAGTTATTGATATAGTATATGAAATGTGGACATTGGGGTAATAGGTTTCATGATCAAGGTAAAATGTCATTTAAAGTCAATGAACGTCGCATGCTATTATTATATGAATGGTATTTTTTGTGAATAATTGTTTCATAGTACTTTTCAAAGTCAGCACTACTGCTATTTTGGATCGCGTAATACAGGTGAGACTGCCAGAGGCGCTCCACTTGTTAAAAGTTCATATTTAATAAAACTGAAGTATAATAATCGGGCAAATAGATGAGTGCAATCTTAGGTCACTAGATCAAAGCCAAAGGTCATTTTGGGTGAGTAAACGGGTATCAACCTTAAAACTAAGACTAATATTTTAAATTTTAAGAAAATTTTGAAATCGTAGTCGTTATTCAGTTAATCTTGGTTATACAATTTATCAGAAATCACAAATTGCATCAGTATATTTCTGAGTCACAGGATCGAGATAAAATACCATTTAGGATCAATTTACTGATAAAGCTCCATATTTTGATCATTTTTAATTTTACAAATCAGATTAAACATTGTGAAATGGTTATTGGATTTCATAAATGATATTGAGTGAATAACGTATTAGTTAAGGTCAAAGATCGTGTGAGGTCAATGAACTTAAGGTTCTATTATCAAATTAATTATTTTTTTCTCTACCTTATAAGAAAAATATTAATCCTCTTTGTTTCTATATTTCAAGAAAGTTATAGAGAAGGGGTGTCAAGTTCCAATGCTGAAGTGATTTGCGTTGTTCCTTCACGGCCATGGATTATTGCATTGTATACTCAAAAGAAAAATAAAGAAAGAGAATATGTTTGATATTTTGATGGCACCAAGCCAATTAATACTGCTGCTATTGAATTACGTAATGCAGGCGAGACTCAAAGGCCCGAATTCACAAAGGTGGATTCTGCAAAATCCACCTTTGTGAATTTGGGCCAAAGGGTGTACCAATTGTTTTTCTTCTTATTATTATTATAATTTTATTATTATTTCCATTGTCCACAACTTGATATTCTGTTGATATATTAAACAGCAACCAGACTTCTTCCAGAAAACTATGGTTATTGTTCTATATTCTATGATATGAGCCCTCTTCTCATTGTTCACTTCTCTTTCTAATTGAAGACCTTCCGTAGGATATGAGCTGTTCCAAGCAAGCTTGTCTTCTGTATCGCTTCAGAGGACACCTCGACTCCTAGGACAGCCAGGAAGCTTCTGTTACTTGTTGTCACTGTTCCTAGGGCTCCGATGACTATTGGTACCACCTTCGTCTTCATCTTCCATATCCTTCTCAGCTCCCATGCCATATCGTTATACTTCGGTATCTTTTCCTTCTCTTTACGCCAAGCTCTGCATGCAGTCTCCTGGAATCGCAATATCTATGATGAGACATTCCTTATCCTTTTTCTTTAAGAGAACGATGTCTGGTCGTCTAGCTGCAATGACCTTGTCTGTCTGGATATTAAAATTCCATAAGAGTTTTATTGTTATTATTGTCATTATCATCATCATTATTATTATTATCATTATTATTGTTATTATTAGTATTATTATTATTATAATTATCATTATTATCATTATTATTATTATCATTATCATTATTATTATTGTTATTATTATCACTATTATTACTATTATTATCATCATCATTATTTATTATTATTATTACTATTATCATTGTTGGGGGTGCAGTAGCGAGGCCTGGCAGCAGCCCCTCACTCCACAAAAAGATTCAACCATAATACATTGGTACTCTCAATATTTTCTTGCTGTATCAAAAACTACGCCATCTATGGCGAAGGTCTGAGTTTATATAGATTGCATCATCGCAAAGGAATTAATGACTCGATCTTTTTTTTTTGGTTAAGCTATGGTCACGAAGGTTCGTACGAACGAATTGAATTATGGAGTTCGAAGACATACGTTAATGGGCCATAGATTCTTACGGCCTTCAACGAAATCCATACGAATGCCGTTTAATTCCTATGAAGAACATCTTAAAACCTTTTTGAGAAACAAAATGATTTTCGGTAATCTTATGGTCCTAGAATTCGTACAGTTTTTTTTAAGAATGAGTTATTCTTTCGTAAGACTTACGGCCATCTTACGATTTCTGTTTTCGAAGATATTCACAAGTGTAACTCACGGCACTCTCAAGCCATTCGTACGAAGATTTGTGTATATTTTGTCGGATTGTAAGGAATACGCTACCGTGACATGTAGAAATTGTTGAAAGTTTGATACTTTCAAAATGGCAGTAGTGCCAAGGAGACTATAACTGCAGCTGCATCTACTCGCAATCAGATGACGAGGAAGAAGATCGAGTGGTTTTACAGTAGCTGCTTTAGTTCAGACGAGAGAGGAGGAAGTAGAGAGAAGGCGACGCTGGTGGGTGCGACCATGGATGTAGAGGAGGCATCTCACTAGAGGTATTGAGGTTTTTGGTCAAGGTTTCCATTGGATGTTTCTTGCATGTACTCGGTGTTGGTATATCTCTCACCCCCTTTCTTGTAAAAACAATCATTGTCAACGATAAAATAAACGAGCTTTTGTTCTGTGGTGGCATCAAAGTCATTTTTCTTCTTTGTTTTTCCTGTTACCTCATCTTCCTCACTCCCTGTCGTCTTGATGGTTCTCCCTCGTCTTGCTCGTCCTCGTCAAGTTCCACCACCACCTCCTAGTCACTTCAACTGTCCATCAACTCTTGATGAAGAGGCTGTTGCTGCAGCTCTCCTCGTTCCGCTCTTTTCTTCTCATCTCCCTCACTTCCTTTCTTCGCCATCGCCCCTTTCCCTTTGTGAGATTTCCCTTTTGGTCGCACATTTCTTCAAAAGGAGATGCTTCTTTGTTGAACACCACAAGCAGAGTGAAGATTGAACTACGCTCGTTTGGCTTTATACCCCCTGAAACTCTTACGAATCCCTTACGAGCGCCTTAAAAACTCCAAGAGTCGTCCGTAAGAGCGCTGTACAAATATACGTTCGTAAGACGTTCTTACGAATACCGTAAGAACACTTTAAGAACAACTTATGACCTTCTTATGATCATTGTAAGAATTAATGGCTTCTAGAATTGTCTACTGATCCCCCCCAAAAAAAAAAAAATGCGTGGTTCTTACGAAATGGTTTTAAAAATTTTCGTACGGCGTTCGTATTAGTTTATAATGACATTAGTGACCGAGCCTTTAGGCAGGCCTATTTGATAAATATATTTAACTGGAATGTCAAAAGTTTTCATTTAATTTGGATTGTATTCGGTCTGATTGTCAGCAAAAGAAGAAAAGGTAAATTAGTAGTCCACATGGTTTCCATTCCAATCTGGACATCGCGAGCAACCTTTATGAGAAATTAGATTAAAAAAATTTCATTTTATATGGGCCTATGCAGAGGACGACAATAAAGATTTGGATTGAAAAAGGAAAGCATGAATATAGTCGTTGCCTAATAATGGAAGATTAAGCTAGTTAATGTAACCTATACCGGTAGGCCAAATGGGAGGAATTTTAAAAATGAACGGTACCGTTTTAAATTTATGGCCATGATACATATTTCATTAAATGAATAATGCAAGGCAGTGGCGTAGGAGAAAAACGGGGAGAAAAAAACGCAGCGGGAGAAGAAGAAATTATTGTATATTATATTGTGTTATATCATATTATATCCTATTACATGGTGAAATATTGTGGTCTTAGTGAATTTCTACAAACAAGCCTTAGAATGCCCCTCTTCAGGTCTAAATTTAAAAAACTTTCAGCTCGCAATGACTACAAAAGTATTTCATGTGTTAAGGTGTAATTCTAACAAAATCAGCAAGCGTTTGGCACTAGCATTGGATGACTATGGTGAGATATGTATTCTCTTAATGAATTCCTTGAAAAAATAGTGCTTAAAATGTCCCTGCTTGCATGGGGTCAATGTATACAAAAATTTCAGCTCGCGCTTCGCGCTCACATTATTTGATTAGTGAGACAGGTACGTACTTTGATAAAAAAAAAGGTTCACTTATAATGTCCCTTTTTTAGGTCTGTATAAAAAAAAATTCAGCTCACGCTTCGCGCTCGCATTATTTGACAAGTGAGATACATCTCCGTCTAATGGCACAGTCCTTAAAGTTTCTCTATTACTTAGGTCAGTATACATCACAGAGTGTTTAGGTTTATATAACTCTATGGTATACATGGCAATTTTTACTGGTGCCCCCCCCCCCATGCCGTGACTCGCGAAACGCCACTGATGCGCGAGGGTGAATCGCGAAATGATATATCAGATATATCGGCCTAGAATTGATGAAAATAATATCGAATCAATTTAGAGCATTGTGTGAGTGCTAAGAGCTCTCAAAGTTTATTTTATTTACTTATCTTAAAACGAAATAAATATTTCCAACTGGAGACCTTATACTTAATGGAATGATTATGAAATATTAATCATCCTAATTAATGGAGCTGCGTTTCATTTTGGAATCTTAATCTTTTTGTGGTTCTTTTCAATCTTCTATTCCCTAGCCGTCTTTCTGGCTTCACTCGTTTTGGCCTTCGTTGCAGCAACATCGTCCAACACAGCACAAGCGCAGAGGCATCACAAGAAGATCGTCATCGGGAGAAGAGCTGGACAAGAAGAACTCCCTCTATATTCAGAAGACAGCCATGCTAACTTTTTCTCTCTTTATGATATTGATGGTGATGGGTTCTTATCTCAAAGAGAATTTTACACGCTGCCTCTGTACAGAGATCCACCACCATGTGGTAAGCTTCAAGTAGGACCCTACTCCAGGGGTTTTATAACAGCTGTTTGTAAAGATGCAGAAATCAATAAACAAACAAATGTTGACGTTCGAATGCATTTTAGTCGGGAACTCATCTAGGTTTCGTGGAGTTTCGACAAAGTGTGACAATTCTTATTTAGAATGGAGCAGATAAACTGTTTAAACGTCAACATATTTCAACTTTGGCTAACTAGATTAAAATGCCAGAGAGACGGACATAGTTTATAATATTCCAATCTTTCTTTAAGAAATACGTATAGATTTACGAATAACTTTATGAAATTGTCCCAGATTTTGAAAAAGCTTTTAGTAAGAAATATTAAAAAAAAAAAACTTTACAGTCTTGTATGTAAATGGCATGACTGAATATACACACGCGCACCCACATATTGTACAGCCTGTATATAAAAAAGATAATCCCTTTTATAGGGCAATTATTGAGAGCTTATTGAATTTTATGTAAATTTACTTACATATCAGTGATATCCAACGCGAACCTCTGATGTCCCGATTGACCAAATAAAGTGATGTAAGACAACAGGTATAGAGTCTGTTTTGTGCTGAAATAATTGAAATAAACGCTTTCATTTATGCCTCAGCTGATGACTGACGTCTTTGTCATTGGCATGAAATTGGCTCCTTCCGAACAGCTTTATGAAACATCCATCTGCCCACAGGGGTATAGTTGGTTGCTCCCATTATGGTTTTAGTGGCAAAAAACTTCACCTAAAACTTTTTGAACGACAAATCTTTATGGTATTTCCACAAAACTCAGTTTACGCAATACTCGAAAAATAAGGGGGAGAAACGGTTTTGGCGAATGTCAAGAAATATCCTGACCATGACACCAGTCACACAATCACATAAATGTCTTCTCTGGACATGCTGGAGAAGTGATTTAAAGGGTCGAATTTTCGGTTACATTCCTTCATCTAAATAGGTATTAGGAAATTTATTGTATAGATTTATTGTATGTAATAATGGCCTATGACCAACAGTTCTTATGAAATTTTAGTCTACAAAATAGATTTATGGATTTTTTTTTTTATTCTAATTTCCGAAGCAAAACTCTCATTCATAATAATTATCAAGATTGCGTGCCACAAAAATAGAACAAAATTAATGTATATATATACAAACATCACATTATAAAAATAAATTTATATTTATATTTTAATATCTTTTTCTTTGGTAAGGTGAAATATGTTATCATTTCTGGCCATGGCCGTCGAAAAAAATCACGGCAAAGAAAAAAAAGGAGAAAAACAAAGAAAAGGAAATGGGTAAAGGTGAAATTTGTAATCATTTCCTGAATATATAGCATGCCAAAATATATAACAAAATTAATAGAGATTTTTTGGTATTAAAAGGTAAAAATATTAGGCTCAATAGGCCACTTATTTAAGGAACCTTTTCCTTTTTCCTGTTTTTTCTTTCTCCTGGGACGTGCTGTAATTAGCACTAATAGAAAAAAAATCACAAATCATAATGTGCTTACTTGACATATTTGTCTTAACAAAGGGAAAGGGACGTCCACCTTGTCCATCAAATCAATCAAGCAAGTGTTAAGTCCACAGCACGTGAAATGAGAATCACGTTGGTTAAAAAGATAAGTCGTAATTAACTATATCATGTATATAGCGCTGCGCATGTATACCCAACGATGTTTGATATAAACATCAATGTGCAGTACCATCGGGAATACTTCGAACCACTTGCATGAGTTCCGGTCACTTTCACGACGCGCCAGAAGAACGCCATTTAAAAAAAATGTGTACATGATCATGGATAAGAGAAAATAACAAAACATTCTGTAATAAATGTAATTTTCTTTATTTTCATATCATAATGGATCCGAAAGTATACAGGCAGTAATATGACACTATACAGTTTAATGTAAATGGTGTAATTGTAGCAATTATTGTTGCGTTTGTTATATATACCTCATTGCATCTAGTCCAAGTGGATACCGAGTTCCCAATCAAGTTTCCATGGTAATGGCTACCGCAAACTTGATAATCAATTTTTCAATGCAAGTGTTATCACCAAAACATTGCAGGCTTGAATTCGGAAGGCAAACGTTATTCATTCGACATGTTCGACCCAACCCAATTCCTTTTTTTTTTCTAATTTGATATTGCTGATTGACAAAAGTGTATGAATATGATTACCCATCTAACACTAATTATAGGGAAGGCAACTACTGAACTTCCTTTGCCCAAATCGGGAAGAAAATATTGATGACTTTGGAACTATTTCTTCTGGCGGAAGAATTAGAGCTACTTTGCTGTTTCAGGTGATGAATTTGATCCCGTCAGAAGATGTCTTCACAAATGCCGATTTATCTATAAAATAAGCCGGTAGAGGTACACTTTTCTGGTCAGATTTGGACTATCAGATGTATATCCTATCTACACGAAGCGGGTGCGTCGTGGTCTAGTGGTTCTGACTCTCGCCTTTCAAACAGAGGGTCATGTGTTCGAATCCTAACCATGGCGTGTTTTCCTTCAGCAAGAAATTTATCCGCAATGTGCTGCACTCGACCCAGGTGAGGTGAATGGGTACCCGGCAGGATTAATTCCTTGCATGCACTGAGCGCCGGTGATGGCAGCTCGAGCTAAAGCCGGGGTAATAATAGCAGCGCTTTGTATCCTCAGGCAAAAGGCGCTTTATAAATACCACTATTATTATTATTATTATTACTCGTAGTAAACATTTAACCCTCTAATTTCAACTTAATTTTTTAATGAAATTTTTAACATTCCCATTTTAACACACGAGTCTATGGAAAATGTGTTAAGCGCGGGATCCCTGTATCTCCGGTCAAAGCAACCGCCTCCGACGCCGGCTTCAGTCCGTTTTCAGTGTATTTGTAACACCACTATAATGAACGGTTCCTTGATCAAAGAACAAGTCCAGCCGAACAAAAATTGATTTGAATAAAAATAGAAAAATCCAACACGCATAACACTGAGAATTTCATCAAAATCGGATGTAAAATAAGAAAGTTATGACATTTTTTATTTTCACTTAATATCACGTAACATATATGCATATCCCGGTCGGTATGCAACTGAAAAAAATGATGACATCACTTACTATATTTCTTTTGTATTTTATTGTAGGAAATATGAAATATTCAAATTTTCTCCTTATTACCCTGTGAAACAAAATTTTATTTCTCCCTGAACATGCGGAACTGCCATTGTTTCACATTTTATGGTTCAATCAAGTTGGTTCTTATTGTCAAATCTGTAAAAATTGAAATATTGTATATTTCAAACAATAAAAACAAAAGAATTAGTGGGGTTTCTTTTGTATTAAGTCTTTTTTATTGACATCTTCAATTCATATACAATATAAAATACATATAACAAATAGAAGTTTGATGTCCCTACAAATTGATAAATACCTTGACAACTCATGAATTCAATACCATTTTCCCCTTTAAGTGTTACAATAAAACACGATGTCAGACATCTTCCAATACATAATTATAAATAACATCGATGATAATAATATGCATTAAGAATAAAACTGCTACAATAAATTTAACATATTGTTTTTTTTCCAGTGTCAGATATTAACATAAACAAAAGATTTTGCAATTTTTTTTTCTCCTTCATTTGGAGAAATGAAGGAGAAAAAAATAATCGATTGTCTCATTTTTGCATGTGACTAAATTATGCTAATAATTATTTTGTGAAAAATAAGCGAAGCTTTAAAATGTCATAGGTTTTCTTATTTTACATCAAATTTTGATCAAATTTTCATCATTATGCTTGTCTGATTTTTCTCTATTGATTCAAATCAACATTTCTCTAAGGTGGAACTGATGAAAAAGTCCGGCGCACATACATGGGCGGCGCCAGGATAGTTTTACGGGGGGGGGCTAAAGGTATAGTAGTAGTAGTAGTAGTAATTTTGCACCATTGAATTTTCACCATTGAATTATAAGGGTATAGTATATAGAGTCAGACACCCAGACCCCTCATTTTTACACTCTTTTTCCTTTCACAGATTTATCGTTGCTAGCTGAGGCAATCAAAGACGAAATCAAGACGAACCAAGATGTGTGGAGGCGGTAAAGCCATGTCAATTACTTTGGTTAGTGATTTTTTTTAAATCACTAGTGTTAATTAAAAAGTTGTAATCGAACTGATGTCAACCGATTGTCTTTTTTATTCGCTGGTGTCAATCGAAAAAGTTTTGAGTATATTGAAAAAAACTTCACTCTTTAAATTTTTTTGAGGTTATGATTTATTGCCAATGATTATAATTCATATCGAGTTCGACAAAGGCATAAATTGTTTTTGTTACGTACATATAACTTTATGTAAAATGTGTAACGGTATATCTTTTGTATTTTTTTTTAGAACTGAGAATTTAGTAAGCCCTTATTGTCAACCGTGTAAAGTGTTAATTATTAAAACTTGATACTTTGACGACCCATCAAAGGACAGCCTATACACGAAAGGCACTGCATGTATATGCACAATACTTTGTTTTTATCCATAATTGTTTTGCCTTTGTTACTACTATAAGTTCCAAAAATTGTTGTAGTGAGATGGTAATGTTTTAAACCTTGTATTCTCAAATAAATATAAACATATTCATCCATTTTAATTAAATGAATTAAGACTGTCTTCCTTTTTTTCTCGCTTCCTTTTTTTTAAATCGTTTTATTTGTCAATACCGTATTATATTCATACGTGGCTCTATCTAGTCCCCTACATCAAAAGAATTCGTTATTTATATATATACATAGGTGGATCCAGGGGCGAGGGGCTCGCCCTCCCCCCATCCCAGAGCAAAAAAAGGGGGGGGGAAAGAAGGGAAAGATAGGACTAAAAAAGAAGATAAGAAATAAGATGAGAGAGATGGGTGAATAAAATAAGGTTAGGGGAAGACTTGGAAAATAAATGAATTCTTTCATTTCACTATATAAATCTTTCGCACGAGATTCGTGCTAGCATTGTTAAAAATATATAAACCCATGCATCATATTCATAATTATAAAAGTGTTTTAATATGTCCAGTTTTCAGGCTCTCACGCTGACCATTTGGCTTATTAGTTGATAAATAAGATAACATTTTCATGAATTCCTGATAACTAACCTTTTCGAATGAAATATCGACAAGATCATCTCGTGCTTAGGAAGAGGAATATGAAGATAGCCATCATCTTTATATGATGACAAAATGTCCTTAGAATGTCACGATCCTAGTTCAAATTAATGATTAAGACAATCAGTTCGCGCTTCGTGCTCGCATCATTTATTACACCCTCTTTATTATTTTCATACAAATAACTTGAAATAGTGTTTAAATTAACCCCTTTTTTCATTAACCCCTTTTTTCAAGACTGGAATGTCAAATATTTTTAGCTCGCGCTTCGATCGCGCTCGCATTATTGATTTTCATGATTTTAGTTTTCAGTTAATGATTACTTTTTCATGATTTGTTTGATTCGTACACAGATAATTATTACTATTATTATTATTACGATATTATTTTTTATGTGCGTGTAAATTACGTAATAAAAACTAAGCTTCGGGGCTTGCCTTTCATACAAGCTTTTTTTTCGGCAAGCCCCCACGTATTACTCTAAATATAAAAAAATATCTGCCTTAATCAAATGTATAAGCCTAGTTATTTATATATGATGTAATGTCTTGTAATATTAATTACTTTGTTATGTTATGTTCTTTATATTACGTACATGTAAAGCAGAAATCCGTAAATGAAATAAAATGATGTACAAAATTATTCAGGATGTCAAGATTCTAAGTCTAAATCTAAGAAACGCATGTTTATAGAGATACACAGCTTGTTCTTAATTTTAATTATCCAGTTTCAAACCAGAATATACAAGATTCTGCTCGCAGTTAGCACTCCTATTTTGAATGTAGGAAGATACTCAATTACCCATCCTTTTCATGATTTACAAAACATGAATAGTGTCCCGTTTTTAGGTCTGAAATCTCATTATTTTACCGCTCACGCTTCGCCCTTGCATCAATTGTTTAGTTATATACTAAATTATATATATTATATGATTCCAAAAGTGCTTAGAATGTTTAGTTTATAGGTCGGAGTGTCAAATGTTTTAGCTCGCGCTTCGCGCTCACATTATTTCAATTGTTCAAATATGTATCGTCTTCATGGCTAACTGCAAACAGTCCTTAACAGGTCTCATTTCGATCAGTCCATAACGTACAATTCTGCTCGCGCTTCGCGCACGCAGTAATTATCTAGTTAGGCCTACATACGCATCTTGTTCAGGATCGCAAACATTGCCTAAATTGTTCAATTTTCAGGAAAAAATACGTGAAATAAAAAAAATTGCTCCCACTTCGCCTTCGCGCTCCAAGTATTCAAATAGGGCTTATGACATTATTACTTATATTATTTTACAAGAATAAAGCTAAAAAGTGATTATTATTAGGACTAACCCCTTCAAAGAAACAAAAATCGACTTTGAGCGGCCGATCGGGGAAAATATGGGTTTAAAAAATCGGTCTCTCCCCTTTGTTGGCGAAAGGTGGACCCGCCCCTGTCTATATATCATTAAGATAAAGAGGAAAGCATAAGAATCTCTTGTAACATTTTGCTTATTCAATTCAGAATCCAAGGTCATTTTTTTCTTTTGATATAGTAGGATGTAACATTCCAACTTATCAAACAGTGTAGTAATTTCATTTTGAATTCAGTTCATTCAAATTTCTTTACTTATCCATATAGTGACATGGAAATGCGACGTGGTCAAACATATCAAAATACACAATCCTATTGGCTCTAAACATGCTTACATACTAAAAATACACTTCCAACAAGGATAACGGTCATTTATTAACACATAGAATTAATTACGTAGATATAAACTATTTGAATGAAGATATCAAATATTGATTTAAAGGAAGGCAATTTATAAATGGAAAATTTTCAATTAATGCAAACCAATTGTGATAAATAATACAATATTGCATTGATATCAAAATATGAAACTAATATGACCAATTAGAAAGAAAGTGGACAAAGAATTCCAATGATGTATATTGTACTATTTAAAAGGAAATGCACCATAAGGATAAAAAAGATTTGAGGGAGAGATATATGTTGTGTGATGCTAAATCAAACTTGAGTTTTAACGTTGAAAATATACATAATACATGTAGATAAAGATAGGATGGCTGTGTGGAACAGCGTAGAAAATGGAGAACCACGCTAAATTGATTGAAGATTGAAAATCCTTAGAGAAAAGGCTTACTATATATTATTTTTACTTGTCTATGTTTAAACATGATTATAAACTTTCTATTCTGACTTTGAAACTCACTATTAAAATATTTTTTATGTGAAGTTTAAATCGTTTTTATTTGTGTCTTATCTTTCTACGAGTATTGGAAATCGCTGATCACATAGTAAAATATGCTTGGCATAAACAGACACCCGCTAACCCTCCCACCCTTGCACATCCATACACACCCACACATCATTCGGTCTATGACGACTTTCTTGAGTTGTCCATCAAAACACACATAGATATCTAAAAAGAATTATATTGCAAAAGACGGTTAAGAGAGAGAGAGAGACAAAGAGAAAATAAAAGAAAGAAAGAAAGAAAGAAAGGAGAGCTAGGTTTTGATATTGTGTATATTATATATACACACAGCCAATGTTAAGTCGGAAAATATAGACAGAGTGAGGAGACATGGAGGCGATTTGATAACGTGAAATCTCGCAGGTTAGTTGCGATCAGATATATGGCACTGGGAAACCATTTCTGAATTTATAAGATGATGAGTACTTATTAATTTCAGTCTGATAATAATCATCATGATAACATTGATAATAATATTGAGTAGGTCTATTTCTACAGTGCCTAATCCACATTACTTATGTGCTCAAGGCGCTGAGAAAGGAAATGAGAAAGATTACACGTAGCGGGAAAAGACAAAGGATAATAAAGAAACACAATCATGACAATGAGAGAAAACTACTGGAAGGCAATTTTAAACAAATGGGATTTTAAAGCAATTTTGAAACAATCGATATTTGAAATATTACGAATGGAATATGGCAACTGATTCCACAAGGAAGGTCCAGCATGTGAAAATGACCGATCCCCTGCATGATTTCTTCGATTTAGGAACTGAAGCAACTTGGAATTAAGAAGAGGATTGTATGGCTTCAACATTTAGGCCAAGAGCATTAGGCAAAATAGCCATAAGAAAGGAAATTTCAGCATGTTCAGGTAACAAGCTGATTTTTTTTTTCAGGATAGGTCCTGAAATATGTCTGGAATTACAAAGTAATATCCTCCTTGACAGTTTTCCGTCATCCAAGATGGCGTCCAAAATGGCCACCATTCACAGAAAATTGACATAATTAATCAATGATTGATTGATTTATTTGTTTATTAAAACATCTTTCAACAGAATAAAACATTAATCAGCTCACAGACTGTTTCATATAATGGCCCTGCATAAAGAGAGAAATACACACATTAAAAGAAAAGTTACAAATAATTAGGAATAATATGTAGCAAAAATAAAGTTCCAATAATTAATACTAAAAGTGAAACATCAGGAAAAAAAAAACAGACAGTGCGATCTAACTGATCGTAAGAAAAAGAAGTGAAGGAAAAGAAGGAGGTTTTATACCTCGATCTGAAATCATGTTAAAACAGGTATAGGCCTCAATTCAAAAAATTGTATAAATATCAATACACACAAGCAGTGTCATCAAGGGAAATCATAATAATCGATAATAATTAGATGTGCAATCTTGGGTATTCATGCTAATAATAACAGTACTATCAGTATATATGAACGAAAATGGAAAAGTTAAAAATTTGTATTGATCTAAGCGAAATATCTTATATTGATATTTGAAACTTTCAACTGAAATGGTATTGTGGATATCATCAGAGTTTTTTTTATTCCAGGTTACTGCTCTGGCATATTTAAAGGATTGTTTGAATAGAGATATGCTAAGTTTGGGTAATACTACATTTGGTGAAATTAAGTTTCGCTTCTTCCAACCTTAATGCCGTTTTGGGGGCGAGCTTTCTTCCACTCCTGTGGACTTTCTCAAGCCAAGTTATCTGTCACACACAATGCTGGCCGGGGTCTGTGACTATGTGTCTTTTAATCACTGGAACAAAGAAGGGTGGCAATAGATATCCAGTCTCTATCAATGACTGGGTTAATCCTTTTTATCATATAATCATTTCATATCTTCCAATTTATTGTCAGAGGCAAATGCTACCACATCATCAGCAAACATGCTGCAAGCACCTTCAGTAATACATTCAGATATTTCATTTATAGATATCAAAAACAGGATGGGGTCCAGAACACTGCCCTGTTGTATTCCAATAAATTGATATTAGGATTTTTTTTTTATTTACTACTATAGAAATTCTCTGCAACGCACCGATTCCTAGGAAATGCAATTAAATCACAATCATGACAATGGGCAGCTGAGAGGCTTTTGTCAAAGGTTGGTGGACAGGGACAGCAGATCATCCGAAGATTTGCAACAGACGAACAATTGCAAATATGTCGTTGTCCAGAATCAAGAGAAGTCCGATGCTGTCCCGGTCCACCAACTTTCGACAAAGGCCTCTCAGCTCTGCATTGTTTTGACTTGCCTTTTCAAAGAACTTGGTGCGTTGTAGAAAGTTTCCCCGTAGTAAATGCAAACATTCCAAAATGAGCCGAAACCCTCGAAGAATGTTCCCGAATCCTCCCGAATACGTCGATTCAAATGTATTTGCAGCTGATTCGGTTCGAGTGTAAACCAGGCTTTAGCTTGGGTTACACTAAAACCGAATAAATTCGGACCGATTCTGTCCGAATATGGCCCGATTCGGATGGCTTCGGTGGATTCTGAACCTATTCGTTTGTGATTCGAGGTGCTTCCCAAATTGAAGACGAATAGGTCAGGAATAGGCCCGAAACAGAGCAGAATCGCCGAGAATTGACTGCCCAAATACCTCGAATCCCTCCCAGAATCAAACCGAATTCCATCCGAGTACATACCAAATGTGGCCCAAATGAAATTTGTTGTGGTCACATTAGATAGATTTTGGAGGGCATTCGGCTGGTTTTGAACGTTTCAAAACGAGTCGAATCCCTTCAAGAATGTTTCCAAATCCTGCCCAATTTTTTTTGCATTCGGGGAGGGAGAACAGAATATTCCCGAATCCTCCAGAATACGTTTATTCGGATAGATCACAGCTGATTTGGATCCCCCACCTGAAATATTAAGAGATACAACCCCTATCTCTCCCAAGGGTCGACACCCATGTTTATAAAGCTCATACAATACATTACAATATAATATAATTCGATATAATGCGATACAAGTTATACAATACAATAGCGCTATTCACAATGACTGTATGGCGTTTTACATGAGCAAATATCTAATTTTGAAATATAAAATAATGATAAATACATACATAAACGACAAGTAAATTAACTAAAAATAAATGATGCAAATAATACAAAGAATACTGTCTTTTGATTGGATAAGATGTTTTCAATATTGGTTTCATTTTATGCTCCACGCATAGATTAATTCTCTGTTCATTTTGATTTCAGTTGCACGCTTATAGCGCTCACTCCGTCAGTGTGTACCACTAAGAATGTGATTTTGAAATAAAATCATATATTTCCATGTATATTAATATTTGTATTTATATTTATATCATTATGCATATTTATATTTATTTCTATGTTTATATTCACATTTATATCCGCGTGAAAACAAACTTATTGTGAATCTGTACGAAATCCTTACACTGTAAAAAATATTGGGTAAAATTTTTACCACCACGAGGGTAACAATGTGTCCAACCAATTTTGGGCAGTATTTTACCAAATGCGGGAATCATTGTCCAGTAAGGTTAAAAATAAGCAGCAATGGGAAAAATGTTCATCTTGCTGGATAAATAAAAATGCCCAATGTTGGTTGGACACATAATTACCCTCATGGAGCACTTTTACCCAATATTTTTTTAGAGTGTACGATTTAGCAAGGTACGACAAAGGCCCTTGATTATGAAAATCATTAACAGATACGTAATAATTATTTTAGTACTGATATGAGAGAGAGAAAAATCAACCTTTGCATGAATACGATTTACGATACTTAAATAATAGACGTTGCTAAAAAAAAAGCAACAACGACAACAAACACTGCCATGGGTCACTCTTCGTAGAATGATATGATACAATTCGTTTGAATACCAATGTTTTATCATGACATTGCCTTGATCACTATGACTTCAATATAAACAAAAATTCGGCCCACGGATTTCAGTTCCGTTAATCCTCAAAAACACAGAATCATGGACTGGGTGAAACATGATCAATCTGGAAAACTTATTTATTTTCAATCAAGTCGGGGGAAAATAAGAACCAAAAAGGTCAATATTGGATGCAGGCGCCCTGTGTGGATTATTGCAATCTCTCCGATCAAATAAGAGAGATGTGAAATAAAAACGGTAAAGATTAAACGAACGTTATGAGCTCTCCAATTTCATCATCATCATTTCCAGTCCTAGTTTGGATTTCCTGGCATGGTGGCCAATGATCGAACCAGAAAAAGCAACCGTTAGCAAGGAACCACAAAGTGATTTTATTGATTTATCGTACGCAGCAAGTTTGAAAGAAACCATCATTTTGAACAACTTTTGAAAGAAATAGCGGCAACGTTAATGTACCCAGCATTAAATTCTATTAAGATACAAAAAATTCAAAAGAAAGAAGAATGGTAAAACCCGTGAAACAAAATCTCATTACCATCATGAATATTATATATTTTCACACGTTTTTATTCACAGCCCCATGCACACAAAGAGTAGATGCCTCGAATGTGATTTTTTCCAGAGCTGTGTAAATCATCTTGCTAATTGAAGCCGCATTTGACAAATTTCTGCTCAAACTGTAATATGGACTTTACACAGAATGATTTCTTATACCCCAGTCACATTTGCTCTACGGTGGCCATATGTCGAGTCGAAAACGGCTGTTTTATTCATTTCCATTCAAACCACCTAATATGTATGTAGCTGATACAAGAATGTTAAAATGGCTGTTTTCGACTCTCCGTACGGCCGCAGGAGAATGTGACTGAGATATCACAGGCGGTAACAAAATGAAAGAATCCATGTAGTTGTTTCCTAATTCATTCTTCAATAATGACCAAATGGAAATGAAAATTAAGGGGTTCTGGTTAGCAAATGTTCTTTGATGAATTCCATCATTTCGATACAAACAAATTCTGTGTTATGTTTCATCAATGCATAGGGAAAGGAGAGAATATTGTATGGAATAGGATGGGACTAGAATTACAGGTATATTATTAAAGAGTTGTAAAACAACATGATGACTAGATTTCACCGAATGAAAATACAAGTTAACATCCAACAGTTGGATTAATTCGCCAAAATGGATAATACATGTATTTGTGTCCTTGTTTTTATGGATAGCACACGACCCAACATTTATCAAGACCTCCTGGTTAAGAAAAATGTAATCTTACTAGTATCCTGTAATCACATAACATCAATTTTGATGGACAAAGAAATCTTAAACCATGCTTGATTTTGATGTTGCTGCCACAACATGGCTAAGGTTCAGTGACCCCAAACGGATAAAATAACCACTGACCTTAATCATGACCCGAAACTTATGGTGGTTCATTAGTTAAATATATATTTATCTTAAGTCCAATGTTCATGAAAGTTATGAATGCATTGAAAAGATATAACCTTGGTTAAGATTTGACGACGCCGCGGTCGCCGTCGGTAAACTTAAGCGGCGCCAATGACTGGCTTTTGCTGTAATGCAGGCGAGACAAAGCTAGGATTCGATTTTGTGGTCATTTGCAAGAGTGCAACTTTTATGTAAGTCATTATTCACTTGCTTTCCTGCACCTAAAAATATTGGGTTAAAATGCTCCACGGGGGTAATTTGTGTTCAACCAACATCTGGCATTTCTTTTGGGCATTTTTATTTATCCAATGTGATGAAAATTTTACCCATTCTAAAGTAATTGCTGCTTATTTTTTTTAACCTTACTGGACAATATGCTTCCCGCATTGGGTAAAATACTGCCCTAAATAGGTTGGACACATAATTACCCTCGCTGGTTAAAATTTTACCCAATATTTTGTACAGTGTGTGGCGTTCGAGTAAAACATTATTTCTGACTGGAATATAAATAAGATCAATGACTATAGCAACACATACATGTATTTCTTTCATGAATTGTGTTACAGCCATCTGACTCGTATATTGAGTCATCTAACCTAGTTTTATGTACAATACATGACGTTATTTTGCACTTATATAAAGGCTATGCTAAATTCGCGTTTTCCATGAATTAAGAATTTCGATGGAAAATATCAAAACATCGGAATTTATTTGCAATTGAGATTTTAGGGCACTTTGGGCTGCTAGCATAGACAGATTTTGAAGTAGGCAGCCAAAATGTCAACACAACAGAGGAGTAATATCTTCGGCACCTTCGCGGCTTCCTCTGCTCAATAATACAGTTGAATTTGTTCACATGTTTCAATAAAAGAATTATGAAATATGTGGTACATAGCAACATTATAAAATAATTTTATACATACGGTAGATCTAGAAAAAACAACTTACAAGAAAGAAAATGAACAGTTATTGACCGACATTGTGTGAACAATTTACATTCGTTGTATTTTCCCGCGGGATTATTGCTTGTATTTTAAAGTATGATCTCAAGGGAAAATATAAAGTCATTAGGTGATCCGCAGAATGTTGTGTTTCGCAATATCGCAGTCAATATTTGTTATATTAAATAACTTTTGTTGATAGTATGGGTGAGGCTGATGTGGAGAATCAAGTGAAGGCCTACAATCAGCTCATTGCCTCAGAATTAAATCAACAAAATGTTCACATGAATTGCAAGGCTTTACGAACAGATTGTATCTACGAAATAAGAATTACAATCGATTTTATAATTGATCATGAAATTGATTTTACCATATCTAAAATCAATTGTAATACCTCACCTTGCAATATCATAACCTACTTATGTTTTTATAAAAGGAAATTGAAAAAAAACTTCATCTTTGGATTTGTATTTAGATTTATTTGTTCTCAGAAATTCACAACAAAAACATAAATGTACATATGAAGATATAAAAGCAAGATATAAAATATCAGAACATATCGTAACTCCAAACTAAAATTTACAATTGATTTGTGGAGGAGTCATGGTGTAATAGTTCAGTCACTTGACTCTTAAACTGAGAGTCGAGGGTTCGAATCCTATTCTGCCCTAATGTCCTTTTGCAAGGCACTTATCAACGTTAGCCACTCTTCATCCAGGTGTTGAATGGGTACACAGAAGGATGAAGACGCGAATGTGATTGGTTTGGCAAATATGCACCTTTAAATTAACAGTCGACCAGGATGCTCCCCTGGGAGTGGAGATTTTTCTTTTTATGTGTGGAACAGTAATGGATCCTGTGACCGGGGTAATAAAAGTTACAATGTAGAGCGCTTAGAAACACAGCGTATGGAGCGCTGTAGAAATGTAACTATTATTATCTTTATTCTAAAATTGATCCTAAGTTTGAGTTTATAAGATATAGATCGATTGCAATACCATAATACAATGCCATACATCTAATATCAATTGACACTCTTCATCTCCCTGTCCGAAAATATTGTAGCTCAAAAAGAAGACTTACAAGCGATTGTTGAAATTGCTCATAACATTGTTTTTATCACATTTAAAAGTAATTGCAATTCAATGCTTACAATGCTATACGCCTTTTTTCGTTATCATAATCACATATTACTGAACGATTCCTTTAATATTGTATCTCCAAAATAAGCAGTCGATTTTAAAATTGTTCATAAACTGAGTATCTCATCTAAAATCGATTAAAATACCATACTTACATTGCTATTCACTTTTTATAGTTTTTGTTTAAATCAACTGAAGGGCTCCTTCGCCATTTAAGAAGACACTATAACTCCGGAATAAGAATTACGATCGATTTGCATTAAGTTTGTTCATCAAATTTGTATCAGTTACAAAATAAACAACGTTAAAAACGTGCAACCTTATCTTACAATGATATACGCTTTGAACGTTTTGTTCTTGTTTTGTTTTGTAATCAATAAGGCTTCACCTCCATGTTTGAACAGCTCAATTAAAAAAGCCCCCCCCCCCGGCCCCCCTAAAAAAACAATAATTTTCGGGCTTCTTCGTTGCCAAAAGTATTGACCAGCTTAATATTTTCATCGAAGATGACCGGGTATGAAAATATAACAATAACAATGCCTCTAATTTATATAATGTGACCAGCTAGTGACCAATCAGACGTTGGATGGCTATTTAATATAGCTATGAATGCTCTATACTTAGCCACACAAGCGAAAACGCCTATACCGGCGGTCTATCGCTTTTAATAAAGCAATAGCTTTGTAGTTTTGTAGCAATATTTTATCCAAATACCATAAAAGTGGACAAACATGATAAATTGAATATCAGTGAGAGTTCAGCAGTAAATGACATTTCGATTTATAGCGAATCTAAGTGAAACAATGAAAGGGGTATCAGAACACATGTTAGAACACTGCCGGTTTCCTCAACTGATTGACGTGAAATACCTAAGAAATCGCCTTGTAGTATGTCTTAAAATCAATTCAAAAGCGAATCGATAATCTTGCCCTCAAGAAATGTGGCATTTACCAGCAACAAAAGACGTCAGAAACCTGCTGCTTTCTATTCATATTCCATGTTGTTTTCCCTATCCATAACATCACGACGGTTGCCACGTTTTTAGCGAATGCATTACTTTAAAAAAATGCTTAAAGGCGCAATATTTTAACCGTCTTATTCATGTTTTGCTTCCTGTATTCCATAAATATTATTTGGGTTTAAAAGTATAAACCAATATATATGTATATTTCTTGGTGCATTATTTTTTTACTCAAGCTTAAGAGAGCTATGTTTTGCTTGGATCTAGCTCGCTTGCAGAGCACTCTTCACCCTCTGTCAATAATGTTCGACGAACCCAGCTGCTTACTCAATGAAAATATTTTTCTGCCCCTTTATTAGAACTGATTTTGGTTTGTTCGCTTTGTCACGATCCCGTCGTGTGTCTATTATACACTGTACCTACGTGTATTATATTCGCAATGACAAGTTATAATGAGCATGACGATTCGAGATTGAATTTCGATTCATTTCAGACCATGTCAGGTTCACTTTGACCAAATATCTAAAATGTAGAGCAGTCTGTGGGTGGCATGAGATGATGTCACGTTTGAATTCGCGTTACATTTGTGGGAGCAAAAGTATACTTTGAGGGTAAGAAATTACAAATTGGATTCTGGCATCGAGAAATTAGACCCCTTATCAGATCACATACTTTGATGGATAAATATTGTGGTATACTGTTTTGGCATTGAATTTTGACCGTTGTCTATATATATCTTTTTAATATATTTTATGAAATATTCATTATCCTCCATGTAAAATGAGCGGAACTCGTATAGAATCAAAGAATTCACCTGGAAAACAATATCATTTTTCATATTTGAGTAAGAGACGGTGCATGCCACCCAAAAAAAAAATCCAGACGACTTCGGATAACTTTTTGGGGCACTCCACCACCCCATGATTATATAAAGCTTAATTCGAATATTTCATGGCGCAAAACTGAGCGAAGAATATATTGGTTTCTTTTACTTTCTTTCACATTATTCAAGATCTTTTATATTCAATAGCAAGAACGGATATTGGTTCCTACAATGTTCCTAAAATGATGACCGTTTTTTAACTAGGGTTATGCACTTTAGTTTGCATAAGTTTTTTTAATCAAACAGCCATATAATAATGCCCCTTCTCCAATCTATAATACGTCTAACGCCAGAAATTCGACCCATGCATGCCCCAATCCTTCCCCCGCTTAAGTTATAATCCATATTCGCAAAAACATCATTAATTTTGCTCTCGAATGAGGAAGTAAACATCACAGAGAAATTGTAGATCTCATTTTTAATCCCCAATGATAAAAAAAATAATTTTAAATAAAACTTTTACTCATCGATGGTGATGAAATGTGTACTGTTTCATTGGCTTCTACAGAATTCATCTCTCTCTCTCTCTCTCTCTCTATATATATATATATATATTTATTTATTTATCAGTGTGACGATGCTAGAAATCAAGGTAATGCACTAAGTTCCAACTAAGTTTATTCCAACAAAATCAAATGGAATAAACTGTACTGGAATAAGTAGTCAGTTGCAAGAAAGCGTACCCATCGATGAAATGCAAGGTCTGTTCACTACTCATGGCGGCAGCCAGGTATATCGAGATCTTCATTTTCAATCATTAGCATCTTAAATAAAGTGCACGCGTCTGTAAAGCGATACAACAAATGTAAACAAGAACATCCTTTTGAAGAGTTATTAGGAAAAAAAGATGCATGTTTCGGGATAAGCCTACTTTAAGATCTAGATAATACGCCGCAATTTGATGGAAATGGAGGACATCGGAGACAGATCCGGAAAATAAGTATATTCTTTTTTTTTCTTTGTCCTGTAGTGTAAAGGAAGGAAGGAAGGAAGGAGGGGTGGTCAGCTATAATGGCGTTCTTAATTTAGAGGAAATCTGTAAAAGAAAGGTGCCAGAATTTATGTGGACGTCAGGAACATTCAACGTGTTTGATCGATAAACCTTGGAAAAAAATCAGCATAATCATGATGATTACAAATAAAACAAACGAATGTAGACAGATTTTTTTGGGGGGGGGGGTAAAAATGGTACTCATGAAGAAAACGGTTGCGAATACGAATCCCACTCGAAGTCAAATTCAGCAATGAACTCTTTTACAATTACATTATCGAATTCGACTCAAATGGAGTGTATGGATACCCTGTATAATTCATTTATTGATTGATTTAGCGTAAAAACTTAGCAGTAATTTTAATTTCACTGTGTTTCATTATACTGTATATCACAGAAGAATCACATATTAGAAACCGATGAAGAAGCTCCTTTGTGGTATTGATAATTTCGCATGTTCCATTAGGAGTAAAAATTATTGGAGCGAAAAATTGAAATATTTCATACAATGAGAATAGAGTGCGGGTGTATATCAGCCCGTTCATACCACCCTTGTGTAATATGTCACCTCTGTAGGAAATCATGTCAAATTGTGAAATGCCATAGATTTCTTATTCCAATCCGATTTTGATGACATTTGAGTGTTGTACCATTTTCTCTACTCTTTAAATTAAACATGATTATCATCGAGGTCGAAGTGTTAATGATGTACCATACCTTTATAATTAATGCTCAACGAAATACAGGTAAAGGAAGGTAATAGTATAGGTAGAGACATGTTTTTTGGCGATTTTTTCAGCTTGGCATCCATTCCCCCTCCCCCGCTTTATTCTCCCACCGTCCACAGATTAAAAAAAAATCTAAATTCATGCGCCTTTTTCATCTTTCATTGATGAGGGATGTGGGGATTCAGCCCGTGGGTGCAGAATGTACCCAGTCATAGATTGCACTATAATATCCCTTGACCCAATCGCACTTCTTCAGGCTAGTCACACGACAGAAAGCGCGCCCTGGGACATTTTGGGAATAACCCCATTTTGATAGATGAGTGGCGGCGTGCTCGATATGATGTTGGAATAATGATGATAGCGGTGTTCATTGATGAAGGTAAACTCTGATATTTATGAAACGTCTGGTCTGGGTATTGAGAGACTGAGCCATCTGATCCTGATTTTAGTCATGATTGTATTTTCAGATATCCTGCTTTATACATGTATCATGTATATCAATTTCAAGGCGAAGAAACAAAGAGCTGAAGATACACTCAGAAGTAGTTCTAGTTAACGCCATCAAAGTAGAAGTAACGCCAGAAACAGACGTTAGTGGTCAGATTAGAAATAGCAATGGGAGTAAAAAAAATAATGACTAAACTGCCTATATAGAAGTATATTCACTTGCACAATACCCAGACCAAATATTGTTCACTTCTACGAGCTTTTCGCTCCCGTCGATTTGTATCTATCGGCTAAGTACAATTCCTACACACTAAGAAATTCGGGTTCAATTTTACACCCCTAGGAGTGCACGGGCTTGTCCCTATACGAGTATCCGAGTGGTGCACACGGACACCCCGAATAGGGGTGTACAGTTTGCACCCCTATTTGCGGTGTCCACCTGCGCCTTATAGGGTTTACACGTCTATCCATTAGGGTGCATAATGTACCCCCACCTAAAATAAAAAAAAAATAATTGTAGATAATTCCGGTCCGTTCACTTTGTGAATCGTTTTTTTTAGTTTCCTTAGTTGGGACTCGAACCCACCTCGTTTTATCTGTAGTCGAGATTCTTCCCGCTATGCCAGCGAGAAGGGCTGAAACCAGATGAGATCTCTAGCAACATGATCCATTTTTTTTTTTTTTTACTTGTGCTGATGGCTGTGATTCAAGTAGCTCAATTTACTGTTTCTCAAAATGTATAAATAATCAAATGTGTTTTTTAAACATTTGTTATCACATGAATATTACATAACAAATCATTTCACTTAGGTAATGTGTGGCGTCAGTGCATTGTTATTTCCGGTATACGCTCTAGGAAAAAAATCAGAGATTAAAATAAATCCTTATCACCTGCGGTAAGCTACTTACCAACTCTGGATTGATATTTAGGCCTTAAACCTAATTATTTGAATGTACAACACAAGCGACATGCTGTATTTTGGAAATGGAAATGAATACAACTCATGAAAAGAATAAAAAGTCAACTGAAATGATCCGCGTGAAAAACAATCACAATTTTTAACAATATATTCAATTTCATGGTCCAAATGGTGATACAAACCTCCATAAGAAAGAATAGGCATACTTACTGAAACTCAATTAAATAATGAACATTAACAAATATAACAGTCTCTGAAATCATATAAGATGACAGACAAAAATATAAATAAAGTGTTATCAATAGCGCCATCTATAAGACAAGGATAAAAGGTGCGTTTGAAAAAATATGTTGTTTAAGTTCTGCAAGTACGAACTGGTGTTTGTAAATAAGCAAGTAAAATCAACTTCCTAAGTTTCCCGTCAAAAGCTTTAAAAACATAAAAGTATTTTGGCAAAATGCCCTTCATGACAAAGATCAACCAAGAAGACATTGTCAAAAATTTATGAATTTAAAACAGCAGTTTCGTCCTGGACTCTGGACAAACGACGTAATTGTAATTTTACGTCAGCTCCCAAACTTCGAACGAAACTGCTTTTTCAGTTGACCAATTTTCGATATTGTAAATTTATTTACTGTGTTCTTAAATTCGTTCTGCTTCACCGCGCGAAAAATCACTAATCTTTTTTAAAAAACTAACCCGTTGGGTTGGACATCAGTGAATAAACAATGGGTAAACTGTTTTCAAAATTCATTTTTGGAACTTATTTCCTCAGGTTGTTTTTCGTATGAACGTATAAGTGGTTCTGCGGTTGTTTATTGCGTCGCATCTTACATTTTTACCCTCTTCCTGTTTTGTTCAACCGTCTCGAACTTAGAATTTCAAAGTCGATCCAGATTATAAGGGAAAGAGATTTCTACCAAACCCTGTTGTAAGATCTTGTAAACAGGGTTTCCTCAGTCTGAAAATGAGGACACATTGATACAAAACAGCAATAAATGCATTATGTTCACTGTAAACAGTGAAAGAAATGTTTATGTGAACTTTTGTTGTGACAATGCTGTTTTCGAAATGAGTAAACACACTCATAAAGAGAGGTTAGTACATGAGATTATAGAAACACCTTTCCCAAGTTATTTTGTTCAAAACCTTATTTATGAAAAAAAATGCGTCATTCTGATTTGGCGAACTTATCCGTTATCCGCTGTCCTGATATATTATGGCCTTGAAGGATTGCTGCCATCTAAAACACGTTGTTTCGTGTATTTGTTTTACTACATTCTCTAAGATAATTTAACAAGATTTTACTTACAGAGACGCCATTTACACGCATTTTGTCTAATTATTCATATATGCAAAATGATAGAATACGTAGACTTCGCAAGGTCATGATAGAAAAGAGTTAAAGCACATCGCTTTTTGACATTAAACATTAGTTATCAAGGATTTTTAATCACCATTCACATTTTCTTCATTTTTGCGCACACTCACTCTACAATTATCTCCTGCTATGAGTTTTCACGGATGCCTTCAACATGTTCAAGTTGGCAAAGGATAAAGAATAGAGAGAGAGAAGGTGTGGCTTTTTTTTAAATAACAATTTTCAACTTACATTATTTTGTTTCGAAATGTAATGATAATTCCCTGGTTTTAGACCCCCCCCCGCAATAAGTAAAGGCGCCAAGACGTATACACACACTTCCCCTTGCGACGGTACCCGCAGAGTGATCAGAGTTCTTCCCATATTATAAGTGACAAAGACTTTAAACGTTGTTCTTAACATCCAAAATGAAATAACATTTTGTATATGAATTCCCCTTATATTCCTATAGCTAGAAAGACATGAAATACAAGCAAGGGCAGGCCAATGGGAGAGGGGGATAAAACGCCTAGTTATCAGGGCGGTACATCTTTAACTCTGTTAAGAGGAGCAAAATGCAGCAGCAAGGTCACCTGATATTTGCTGTGACACGTGAACACCCACAAGGCTTTTGTAAAAGCGACAGGCATGGCGTAAAAGGAAAAATCGCTGAAAAATGAGGGTTACATTGACAAGAATATAGCCAGGCGTACCGACTGTGTCTTCTCCAGTTACAACAGTTTATTCTCTAGTTAACAGTTTACACTGGAAGTAAAAAAGCCAAGGAAGAAAAAAAATCAGAGTTAAGGGAAAGTATCATATGACAATGTGTCAGATGAAAAAAGAACGAAAAGACATTATTTATATCCGGGATGCAGATACGAAAGCGCTAAACGATGGGAATGGCAAACAAGACACTTCAAACACTGATGAGAGAGAGAAGGGGAAGCCTGAAGAGTACGAAATGTAAGTGAAGAAAAAGAAAAACATAAGAAGAGGTATATAAAATGTGTGCAAGGATATGAGAAAGGAAGGAATATACTGTATGGGTAAAGGTAAGGGGAGAATGGACCTGAAAAAAAAAGAGATAGAGAGAAAATTGGATAAACACGCGTTTAGGATGAGACAGACATAGGGTGTATGTGAGAGAGGGTGGATTTGTATGGGTGTGCGTATGAGCTTATACTGACTTACTTATGGGGACGTTTTCTTACATTTACACATCAGCCACGAACGTCCCTCGTTCAGATCACCATGCTAATCAATTATCCCTCATCTTATTCCATAATAATAGTAAACTCATTTGTTTAAAAAACCCTTTCGGCCAATTGAACTCAAGTTGTGTAGAGTGGTAAGAAACGTCCTCTGTTGGCAATCTAAGTGTGTGTGTGAGAAAGATAGAAAGAAAAAAAAATTGTGTTAAATGATTACGAAAAAGTTCGTAAAATCAAAGCAGGGGGTTGAGCTGGTTCGTAAAAAAATAAATATGCCCTTTTTTTTTTAATAATACGAATTTTGATCTGAAATTTGGCAAATCAATAGAGTGAATCACGGGCTTTCAGAATATGCAAAAATTTAATAATTACGAAAATTTGGCCGAAAACTAGATTTGAGCCGGTTCGTAAAATCACTGACGAAATAATGGGAAGCAAAAATTGTCAACATTTTGCTTACATTGTATGTTCCTTATGTTCATTGTGCTCTTTTCTAGTGGTGAAGTAAATTATTCACCCTTCCCAGACATTTAAGAATGACTTGAGAGCCCCCAAAAGTAAATAAATTGAGCCTATCCCTTTAAAGATTCATGATGCAATTTGCTATTCATATAGTTAAACTGCAACTTAAGACCTGAGTTAAATTCAAACCCGAGTTCAGAATACGGGCCATAGAGTTAGGTTTATACAAATGAATCGGATCTAAATAGGTTATGACATGGTTAAAATAAACCTTGAGTTTGAAGACTTGTTTGCTGCAACTACAAGTACTTATCTCTAAGTGTGACTACGGGAATACCTCATACAAGATAAGAAATTAAGATATTACTCTGCAAAAGAGCTAATTTAGCCTCTCGTCATTTTCCTCAGATTGAGACGAATTCACTCATTTTGAGTGAGATTTGCATCTTTCTAGAGTGGATGTACCTCTTTTTTGAGTGAAAGTGTCTCAAAAGATTCACTGTTTTCTCCAGAAGAAGCTATAATTTACTCTAAAATGATGTACACTTCACTCCAAATAGATTGGTCCCTACTATCACTCTGAGAGGAGTGTGATTAGGGGCGAGATTAGCTCTTTTGCATTTAAAGAGTAACCAAACAACCCAACACCAATAACTGATATGAGACGTACTCCGGTTTCTGAAAAGACTTGTATCTGAAAAAATACTTTCTATTAATTACTGATGACATGCTTGATCCTGCAGTGTTTTTTTTTTCATTATGTTATACCGTAAAGTATGTTATACCGATCACGATTTTAAAGTTGTTTAAACGTGATAAACGTGTTTTAACGTGATCAACACCTCTATCAAAATAATGTTCGGTTTGAAACGGTTAACACGCAAAGCAGTTGGTACGTGTGCGTGATGATCAGAAATCATAGAATTCCCTACATACTATTGCGTGAATTCATTGGAGGAAATAGTAATTCCGCAATTCTATTAAACAAAGGATATTGAATAGAGAAGAACTAATAAGGGAAAATTGAAAATCAACCAGTACGTCGCACATTCCTTTACAAACATCCAGTTAATTAATGTGTTCATTTGAAATGACCACCAACACGCACGCACTGTCACACGGGGGTTCCTTAAAATGTAATAATGTGGGTAAAACAAAACAATAATATGGAAATATTAATCAACGTAGGTGTAAGGGGGGGGGACGGGTGTACTTAGATGGTTGAAAAGCCTTTAACGGCTCTCCCCCTAAGGACACCGTCGCATTTTTTTTCTCGGCTCTCAATTTCTGTTATATTTGTACAACCGGAAATGGTAGATGTTGTGCAAATGTTGTGTGCAGGTGTAAGAGAGAGGGAGAAAGGGAGGGAGAGGGGAGTAGACACTTACGTTTGAGTAATGTGGGTATTGAAAAGCAGCTGCCAATCATGACTTCTCTTTATAGCTGTCCGTTCACAGGTTTTCATAAATGACACAAGAATTGGTGACTGATCATGCTGATGTCACATGATCCAGGAGGATGGCGCAAGGATTTTGGCGCCATTTTCTTGTGAAGACTTTTAAAATATCTCCCTGAAAACCGAAAAGTGAATCGGAATATTTTTACGAAGAGATACAATATATCGTTGTTGATGTATGTTATTATTATTAGCCTTACGATTCTTTATATTAATAATATTCTTTACAAATTGTAAAAAAAGAAGATGTGGTCATAGAAAAAAAGCTAGTCTTGTTTATCTGAGCATAAAGGGAAAACAAACCAACAGCCAATATCCTAGCCTCTTGTCGAGGACCTGCTTGCCGGCTGATCTAGTAATTTGCACTGCAAGTTAGGATATAGATCGCTTCGCTTGGTATCATAATCGACAAAAACAGGGCCTCGGTGTTGTTGTTTTTAGTTTATACACACGACGCACATCATTCAGCAGTGAATATTTGCGCCTGGACTTGAAAAGGCTAAAGCAGCCTCACCTCAAATCCTTAAAAGTCAAGTCCACCCCAGAAAAATGTTGATTTGAATGAATAGAGAAAAATCAAACTGGCATGCACGCTGAAACTTTCATCAAAATTGGATGTAAAATAAGAAAGTTTGACATTTTATACTTTCAGTCATTTTGAACAAAACAGTGATATACACAACTCAGTGACTTGCAAATGAGACAGTCGATGATGTCTCTCACTCACTATTTCTTTTGTATTTTATTGTTTGAATTATGAAATATTTCATTTTTTTACAGATTTGACAATAAGGGCCAACTTGACTGAACAATATAGTATTAAACAATGCTTATTCCACATGTTTAGGGAGGAATTAATCGTTGTTTTACTTGACAATGAGGAGAAAAATTTTCATATTTCATATTATAGATATATTGACTATGGATAATTCGACATTTTTAAAGAGAGGTATATAAAACAAAATATAAACGAAATAGTGAGTGAATGATGTCATCGGTCTCCTCATTTTAATACTGACCAGAATGTGCATATATTAAATGTTTGTGAAATTAAGTGAAACTGTATATTATCATAACTTTCTTATTTTACATTTCTCTTTGGGTGGACTTGTCCTTGAACTATTCATCTGGCCAGGTTTATTACCACTGATGCAACATTATGAGCAATGAAGTATCTCTCTAATAATATATCAGAACATGTTAGTTTATCTCCACAAATAAAATTATAGGCTTATTTATCCTCTGTATTACTACTAGTTACCTCAAAATGTATATCTTAAGACTTGCCATTTATAACACACAGTCAATGAGAAACAACATACAGCTCGCCTCCTTTAAAAAACAACAAATGCCATGATCATCATTATTATCATTATCCTTTTTTTAATTATTATTCTTTTCTTCTTGTTATTACTATTATCATGATTGATATTACTATTCTTCTCTCCTTCTTCTGCTATTATTGCTATTATCATTATTGCTAACTGAGAAACAGAATCTATTATATCCAACAAATATCATTTTCAGCATCAGCCACACCATTAGCAAAGGAAACTAAACGAATACATCTACTATAGTAATGATAATAATACTGTTAATGGAATAAATTTATAGGTAATTATATGCAATAATTAATGATACGCATAATTTCAAAGCTTCTTGAATACGAATTTTAGAATTTTATAGTTTGAACAAAGCAACGGAATACAAGATATCATCATAAAGTAAAAAAAACAACAACGAAATTTTACAACAATAATAATAGCAATAGCAAAACTAATAATATCTAGGGCCGTTTCATAAGCTGTTGGTAAGTTAAGAGCGACAGTCACTGGTGATCCTTTGCCTTTATTGTGGTAAATGGTAGACGATTTTTGCGCGCGTAAGAAAGGTTCACCAGTCGTTCTTGACTTACGAACAGCTTTATGAAACACCCACGTGGAATCAGAAAGAAAGATAATTTCTACGGAGTGGAAATATAACAGGGTCTATTGTACTTGGAATTTGGGATGAAAGCAAACCAAAAAGCTAAGTTGGAACGAAATGTTTAGCTAGTGACTCGGTCGGTCGATCTCGGTCTCCTTGTCGATCAATCATCGACCTTCCAAATTTTGACAATTTTTAGTTTAGTCTGGAGGGTGGGACTGTATCATATCATAGGCGTCGATGGGGGGGGGGGTGTCGCCTCCAATGAAAATATGGGAGGGGGGCAAATATCGATTATACTGAATCTCAATTAAGGTTACATAATCCCTCTGAGAAAATAATGTTTTAAAAATACTACCTTATTTACCTCTTTATATTCACTTGTGATTGTTTTTTTAATTCCATAATTGTTTCTATGGTAACGTAGTATCGCATTATGTCAGTGTATGGAAAGATTTCTAGAATGTACATAACGTTGCATGAGCATCACTTTTATCAAAGTCAACTATTTTATATTTCAGTGACCATAGATGGATATTCTAAAGACATTCTGATCAACAACAAAAACTTCATCAATATAATGATTCAATTATGAAATTCTACATCAGTTGCTTTCACTCAAACATTCCTTATCATCAGCAAACTCTGAACAGATAAAACTTACAATCCAATGTCTTCCCTTGTTATTTCATTAAAGTAATTTAAAGATGCCATGTTCTATTCTCAACATTCTATGATCGGATTCTTCTTGATCAGCATGATTCTAAATCCACCATTCTGTCTTCAATTATACACACATATTTTCTACAGGTCAAGTGACACACTTATGTTAGTTATAATTTGTCTCCCAGGTGACCCTCCATGAGGTTCCGAAGAGTCCAAAATGCACAAAAATTAGTCAAATTACATATTTAATTTGTATTTATGTGTCCCATGACACATTATAGTTTGTGATGCACTAAGGTATATCATTGTGATATTTGTGCATGCGTCACACATCACGTGTATCACGTGTGTGACAGGACACACAATGGCTGTATAGTGCGTCATCAGTTGCTTTCACTCAAACATTCCTTATCATCAGCAAACTCTGAACAGATAAAACTTACAATCCAATGTCTTCCCTTGTTATTTCATTAAAGTAATTTAAAGATGCCATGTTCTATTCTCAACATTCTATGATCGGATTCTTCTTGATCAGCATGATTCTAAATCCACCATTCTGTCTTCAATTATACACACATATTTTCTACAGGTCAAGTGACACACTTATGTTAGTTATAATTTGTCTCCCAGGTGACCCTCCATGAGGTTCCGAAGAGTCCAAAATGCACAAAAATTAGTCAAATTACATATTTAATTTGTATTTATGTGTCCCATGACACATTATAGTTTGTGATGCACTAAGGTATATCATTGTGATATTTGTGCATGCGTCACACATCACGTGTATCACGTGTGTGACAGGACACACAATGGCTGTATAGTGCGTCATTATTTAAAATAATTTAACAGTTAATCCCCCTGTAAAATAAGGGGGATTAACTGTAGACCAGTTCATGAGTCATTTGACCTAGAAAAAATGCACGTGCACTATTTTTTTTCTTCAGGGAAATAAATAAAGTAAAGGTTAATTAAAGTAAAGGTTAAAGTAAAGGTTAATTGCAGCCATTCTCTAATCTCTATGTCATTAGTAGCTATAATGATTTAAATGTACTTATTTTAGGGGCAAGATGATGACAAATCTCGTTAATATCACTGGAATTTCGTGATATTTCTTTGTCATTCTTAATCGCAGCGACCTTTGATACGAAGCTTTATTCAAGATTATTTGCATGTTATAAGTTATGGGTGGCGCTCAAGACCTACTTTGGTGCTTCATTTTGAACAAAACACCCACTAGAGGAAAACATGAAGAGCGTGTCGCATGGAAAGATTTTTTTTGTAAAAATACCATACAACTAAAATCTAAAAATGGTGATGGTGATGATTTTATTTTATTTTTTACTTGATTGCTAAGAAAGAATTAATTGTTGTAAGCAGGCAACCATACGACCAAAGGCTTAATGTCCTCCCCGATTGACCTGGTAATGAGAATTAATGTCTTACCAAAGGGCACTATAGCGCAACAAGTGGGAGTCGATCCTGGATCCAATTTCTATTCATAAGCAATTTGATAAAACACTGTACTTTTGAAAAATTATTTCGTTTTAATTACACGATCTTCATCAAAATACAATTTTGATATTGACTAAATACACACGAGAACTGTGTTTAAGACCGTGGCATTTCATAAACGTCGCCCATGAGCGACAGAAAGTGGCCTTTTAAAAATAAATATATAATTTTGTGATAGATTTTTAAAACATTTAACAAATATTTTCGGAAAGGGAATAAATTACAAAAGTGTGGCAACTGCTATTTCTAAAAAAATGAAGAAAAAAAAGTCTAAGAACCAACTCCCCAAAAAAAAAGATGAAAAAGGTCAAAGGTCAATAGACAGTCTGACCCCCTACTCCCCTCAAATTTGAGTGTAAACAACGGTAACGACAGAATTAGAATATGGGATCACTATCTTACTTCAAGTTGTATTCATACACATTGTGTATAGCATACCGGATCCCCGTCTTAAAAAAGAGTTACGATTGATCCAATCAATTGTAACTCTATGAAATCCATCAGTGTCATAATTTTTTCTGCAGGAAATTCGCATAATATCATTTGTAAACAAAAAGAAGCACAGTGAATTTTCAAGAAAACAATGAATGCATGAATATACATCACTGCTAGAAAATACTTTGAACAAACATGCATAAGAGATATTGACGTTGCTGGCCGCCCATAGTTGTGATCGATCTGATCAATCACAACCCTTTGTATACCTACAGATTATTTTTTTGTACAAATGACATTAGCAAACGATAGTTCATTAGCAGTAACTGTCAAGATAACTATTCCCGCTTCCGTTTGCATACTATGCGCTTCAAAACATTCAGAGATATTTTAGTAATCATGTGATAAATATTTTTTTTTTTACTCCGCCTGACTCATGTTTATTCTATGCATTAATTATGGATTTATAAAAGAAATCTTGTAGCAAGGAAGCTATCATGATAATCAACAATTCCATTTAGAATACTCGCACAGTATTTTGATTGTAAAAAAAAAGCAAAAAGGGTAAACCTGAAATTATCAGATATAACTAATATATTGAAGAGATAGTTATGGATAGATAGAGAAAGAGGGAGAGGTGATTAGACAGGTGTGGTGTATTGAGAAATTCTGGAGATAGCAATTAATAAGTAAATGAAGGAATTAAGGCCTCACGTTTTGAACTAACATGTTCCAGAATAAATCAATGTATAAATATTGAAAAAAAAGTGAAAAGTATTGGAACAGTGCACCATTTTTCGAAAATCAACCTTGGAAATATAAATTGTTGATCTGTTTAAAAAAAGGAGTCAAGAACCATTCATTTAGGGCCGAATCTGACCGATAAATTACCATCCTCGTCGTCATCATTAATAACACATCATCATCATTTGTCCTCATGGACTTATTTCGAAGTATTGCGATGCGGTTTGGTGCGTTAACGCAACCCTTTAAGAAAAGCCGCGACCCGCTCGTCACGAAATGTTGTGTTGAGAACATTGAGAAATATTTTCTCCTACACCATGCCGTCGTGTAAAATTACGCAAAATTGACGTAAAGTAATAGTGCAGATCAGTCTTTTAACGTGAAAGAATTAAAATTCAAGTAACAGATTGAACAATTTTACGTATTGTTTCAGATCAGTAATTTATTATGAAGCAAAAGTAGTGAAAATAGTGATGGAATTTAATAATAATAATAAGAAGAAGAAAATGAAAAAAAAAACACAATCAATACTTTACTTTAATACTTAAAAATGTCGAATAATATCGGCGCTTTTCCAAGTTTCTGTATAAGTCTCTTCTTTGTTAAATTGCAAAAAATAATGATCATGCGCCACTATGTGTTAATTGTTTGTAATTCGTATGGCGTTCCATACTCCATGGTTGACTCGGTCACGGTAATAAACCACTGATCTCTCCCCTAACTGGATATGCGGGGAGGGTCCTTTGTTTGAAGCCCGCGAGTTCTATTGTCCGCCATACCAGTTCCCCCAAAGGAACGCGATCGCTCCATTAGCATGTGCATTGTGAGCGATACGCTAGCTGTCTGCACACTGAAGCACTCATTGCTTTTTATACAAAACTTCATATATTTAAGGTGCCAGAATTCGCAATTTTCTTGAAACCATGGTACTTTCCAAGTATACAATTCGGAAACATAACTTTTGAAGGGGTTGGTGTTTTTCTCACCTACGGAAGAATGGATGAAATCCTTGACGGGTATTTTGGAGGTTTTCCAAATAACCATCTTAGGATCGATATGGCGAGGACTTTCTAGGTTATGAAGGCTTATAACACTGGGCTTGAACCCCCCTTTAATTTAAGTGTACCCCACCCCCCAAAAAAAAATCAAACAAGTGTAACACCCAAAAATTCATCGTTTTCAAACGTTGAAAATATAACTTTCATATTTTATTTCTTATTTTGATTAAATTTTGAGCATTATTGTGTGTTTTTCTCTCTATTCAAATAATCATTTTCATGAGGTGGACTCGCCCTTTAAAGAACAAGTCCACCCAACAAAAACTTAACTTGAATAAAAAGAAAAAAATTCAACAAGCATATCCCTGAAAAATTTCATCAAAATCGGATGTATATAATATGAAAGATATGGCAGTTTAAAGTTTCGCTTCATTTCACAAAACAGTTATATGCACATCTCGGTTGGTATTCCATTATTTTAACATTTTGTGCTTCCGGCAAGGAGGTCCTAAACGTCAAATTCGTAAAAATTGAAATATTGTATAATTCAAACTATAAAACACAAAACAAATAGTGAGTAAAATCATTGACTCTCTCATTTGGATGTAACTGGCTCGTTCATATCACTATTTTTTTTAATAAGCGAAACTTTGAAATGTCATAACTTTTTATTTTACATCAGATTTTAAAGAAATTTTCAGCATTGTGCTTGTCTGATTTTTCTCTATTGATTCAAATCAACATTTTTCTGAGGTGGACTTGACCTTCTCTCTTTCCTTCTGTCACATCGATCGACCCTCTTCAATTATCCTCTACCCAGTTTGTTCATATACCATAAGGGCACTAGTATTCAACCCGTTTGGAGAGTTTCCTCAAATATATAGAAACATAGAATTTACCTGAATTTCAGACCGTCTTATTTCTAAGAGCAAATGCTGGTTATTCTTTTTCCGTTATTTTTTTCTTCAACCAGTCGACTGTGTGCACGGGCGATCGAATTATAGGGCGACGGTTTTTTTTGCACTAGTATTCAACCCGTCTGCACTAGCATTCAACCTAGCGATGAAAGATGGTCCTGTCTCTCAATCTGCCCTTGTCCCATCCGACTATGGACTAGACCATTTGAGATGAGACCAAACAGGGAATTAATCAAAGCCAGAGACTTACATAGATCTAGATCTAATTTACCAATATAAACCCTTTTGAGATTTGCTATCTATCCTCACTAGGTTGAATACTAGTGCAATTCAGTGCAAAAGGCCATCGGCGCATAATTCGATCCTACGCGCATACAGTCTACAGATTGATAAAGAAAATACCGACAACAGATTACCCTGGAAATAACAAAGCTATGAAATTAAGATAGTTTCCATATTTCTAAATATTTTTGGAAATATGTCAAAATCTTTGAATTATGCCGGGTTGAATACTAGTGCCCTTACGGTACACTGTAGGAAGCGGGGGGGGGGGGGGTCCTGTACCCCTAAATTTTATGTTGACAACTTTTTTTTTTTCTTTTTGCTTGTCAATTTTTTTCCTGCATCCCCCCTAAATTCAGGTGGACCCCCCTAAAATCGTTGTGGTCCGCCCTGAAATTCTGGTTGATAACCCTTTTTTGATGCTTGTCAGATTATTTCTTTTGTTTTGCATCCCTTCCTAAATTTTGGGTTGATAACCTTTTTTTGCTTGTCAGATTATTTTTATTGCGTCACCCCCTAAATTTCTGGTTGATAACCCCCCCCCCTTTTTTTTTGCTCCACCGAGACATTTTTTCTTTGAAGACATTCGGCATCTCAAAATAAGTTCTGTGAAATTTCTGAAGTCTGTAAATCCGTCTCTGTAGCTTAATGTCTTTTTTACGTACTTAAAAAAAGAGTTCTTGGAAAAAATAATTCGATCTATTGTTGACAGAGAAATATCACAAATTCACATGCCACAAGTTACATAAGCCCCCTAAAGTCCTAGTCCTATACCGTACATGTACCTATAGCTTGTAAATTTTATTGTCCTTTCACAAATAAAAAGTCCTTATCCCAAAAATCAGTCTATTTCGGTCAGTTTTTTTAACTCCTCCGAAACGGCAGATTTTTAGTCTTAACTTAAGTTTCACAATACATGCTATACACGCTCAGTATTTTCGTGTCTCAGTCGTGATATTCTTCTGTCCAAACATGATTGATAAACTCATAAAACATTTGTGAATATTAATAAACTGAATATTCATTTGAATCATGGTTTGAATTCATCACGCTTCCAGAGAAATCACAACAATCGATAACCCCCCCCCCCCCGGAGTTTTAAAGTTTTGGAAACTTGCTCTGGTAATATAGAATTACCACACATGTATTTGAGCACATGGGACTACATAAAGTCTACAACTATGCAGTTCACCAGCTTGTCTTATCTGTGAAAAGTAATCCCAATTTTCTCTTTCCACGGTCGTCACAATAAGTGCAATTATACGTGGCACAGGACGACATCTTAAACTTTGTATCAGGTATAAATACACATTGAAAAGTGCTGTTATAAGAGTTGATTTGGTAAGTATGATTAAGAATTGACACTATTGCCGTATACCAGACTCTACTCCGATTTTGGCTTTTTTGGGGGAACTCGGCGTGCGGAGGTACCAACTTCCGGTGCTTCAACGCGGAACAGGCCAATCAGCGTTATTGTTCCCATCCAGGTAGGGGAGAGATCAGTGTAATAAACTACCTTCACCGCCGGAAGACAGAGAGAAAAGGTGAGGTATAAAGAAAAGGTGAGGTATAAATAATGAAAACACTAACACTGAACACGATCTCTCAGACACGTATCATGAGATCTATTGCAAACCAAATTCACCCCATGCCCCGGGGGGGGGGGCACTCAGTATATAATGCATAGTGGGTATGTGCCGCGGAGGGGACCCCCATTTTTACACTCAAATTTCCGTTCCAAGGCATAGCATTTTTGTCTTATTGAGAAAAAGAACAAAGAAAGCCGCTCCAAGGCATACCATTTTCTTCTTATAAAGAAAAAAATAAGACAGAAATCCGCTCCAAAGCTTCGCATATTTTTCGTTTTTCCGTTCCGGTTGCATTGATCTGCTGCGATTTTGGTGAAAAGCGCCCGCCGAGCGCTGTCCGACCATCGTCTCTGTGCGAGCGCACCCGGCGGAGGCCGCGCTAGCTTGCCCGTTCCATAGGGGTACATACGCACATACTCACTTGCTGGCGATCCGTTCCAAGGACCCCGTTTTCACAGAATTGTAGTTCCGAAGCCCGTTCCGAGGACCCTCCTTTTTACAATAAGCCCGCTCCAGGGCCCCCGTTTTTTGTCTCGTCCGCGGCACACCCCTACCACTTTTTTGGTCGAGTGCCCCCCCCCCCGGCCCATGCCTATGAACTCCCTGATACAGTTATAGATGTTTACAGCAATCCTATTGCTGTTGGTTTCTTGGCTGTGTATTGTCGGTTTTCTAGCATGTGTCGAGAGGAACATGTATATGTTCCAGGTCCTCCGGTCTTTATTACTGTGCATAGCTCTGGGCCTGTTAGTTCGTCGTATGACGATGGTGATGAACACTCTGATGTTGTGTCTTTCCCTGGAGGTTACTCGCAAGTGAATTGTAGAACAAATCGGTGCACGCCTAAGTGTTCGGATACTGCATACGATATCGATGATAGGACCATAGTCGATTCGCATCGCGACAGTCGTAACAAACACGCTCCGGGTTCCGATTCGTCTTGCAGTACCACATCATATCGCAGCTACTATGCTAATCGCAAACTAGCATTTGAGTCGTACTGTCGTAGCCATGTTGTTGATCGCAAACGACCAACAGGTCTCTTTGCGGTCAACAGATCGGTCGTTTAGTCGTATCATAGCAGCTCTAGCAGAGGTAACGTTTCTGACAACTCTGTAACCGCTTCGAGTACTTACACAGAGTACTACAGCGTTGACCCTTCGTATAGGACATTTCCAGAGGTGCATAGCGGCATGCCTCTGTCACTACTAGGTCCGCACGCTTCTCGTGTCATTGAGCCCGTGTGCTCATTTCCCGACATTCGTTACCATGACAACTATGCCACGCTTAAACCTACGTATCCTCCTGATGCCACTGTTCCTGCCTCAACTGCAGACACCAGGCATGTCAACTATCTTGATCCATTTGGCCCACGTTTGGAAGATGCAGATCTTCACCGTAGTAGACGGCCTTCAGTCGAGGACAATGACACGTCCGATCTTAAATGTGACGGGTGCTCATTCGTTGGTTTCTCCGGTGACTAGCCACATGGTCACTCTTGATGGCAGAACCTATGATCGTCATCGACAGGCCTCTTTCACTGGTCATTCCATTCTAGCCCCTAGCCTGTCTTCCTCTCCTGGTCCTGCATGCTGTGATGCCTACCTTACCTGGAGTCTTACCCCTGGAACCATGGACCCGGCCGCCATCACCAGAAGCCGGATTACCTTCTTTGTCCGAGAGAATTCTGGATGCCCTTCCCAGGTCCAGATCATCTTGTACACAATGGACAGTCAGGAATCTTCCATGGTTATCTTTGGCCTCGCCTCGTGGGAGAACCCCCCCCCACACACACACACACATTCTACTGGACTTTGGTACCCCCCTTGACCCCACTTGATTGGTACATATCCATGAAAGCTTAAAGGACTGCTAATTTTGTCGTATGGACTTTGTTTTTCCACGAGTTATTAGCTTGAATTTTTAGACTCCCCCCACCCGTTATTTTGCTTGCACATGTCTAACTCGATAATCATCTTATTTTCGGATGAATGATTGTTCATCATTTATAATTTGTGACTTTTGATGATGGTTTGTTACATTTAGTATGGATTTGCATTACCTTTGTTGTGGGATTGGTGCATTTGATCATTAATTGGTTACACGTAGGCATGAAGGTTTGTATAATTGCTAATGTTTTTTTTCATGGATGCACTTGTCTATTGATTGCATCTATACTTTGTATTTTTATAACGATAATAACATTGTCTTTTTTCATCATTTTTTCTTTGACTGCGAGTATTGATGTGGTTGCTACTTAATTTTTCAATGCCTTTATAATGCTATGCTTTTGCTATACAGTTGCATTTCTGACATGACTTTCATGATGTTATATGTTGTTGGTGTTGACAGTGCCTGTTGTTTAGCCTTTGCTCTTCTCATATATTGTATTTAACATGATTTACAGCATAGTGCCCTCTGTGCAGGGTGTAGTGATTATGTTTTTGTCTTACTTTGTACCACCTTTTGGAACGTGTATGTTTGTCTAAGATTTTTCCTTTTTATTATTTGAAGTATACATAACTATTTTATAGTATGGAAATGGATTATCATATATCATATGTCTTTAGGTCTTGCTGCGGGCATTTTGTTTTATACAAGTATGTACCGGATAAACTGTATAGAGTGTACGGATCTCCTCTTTTGGGGAAGATAGAGAGAAAAGATAACCTGTTGATTGTTTAGAAGCTCATACATGTATTTATCTTTTGTTTGACTTCTATAGGTCCTTATGCTTTTTGTTCAACTAATAACATGCTTCTTGATATTGCTTGTGTACAATTTCTTGGCATCAGTAATTGATTGTGATTTTACCAACTTGGCAGATTGGTTTATGTAATAGGTTAAGCGTATCGAAAGTCTGAACTGAATAAAGTTTAAGTTGTATAATCTAATTGAGTAAAAGATTTAGCCAGGTTTAGAGTTCAGGAGTGTTACCATATATTGTATATCAATGTGCATCTTAGGTTGTTAGTTAAAAGACATTTATGTGTATCAAGAGGCTGTTCAATTGGCAGTTGTTTTAATTTACCCTTTCAAAGATGGTAGTTAGTACAGTTGGAGTTGGTACTTGCAAATGGAAAAGTAAGATTAAAATTATTCTTCAGTTTGCTTCAGTTTATGGAGTAAATGTATGCTTTTTCATTCAGGCGTAGAGCTGTATTAAGTTTTGATTCAATAGTTAGCTGTCAGTTTTCGGGTTGTATAAATTTCTGAATTTGCTTGTATAAAACGTATGTACTCTTAAATAATCACGAGAAGGAGAAAAAGTAGTCACGCCACTATGTGTTAATTGTTTGTGATTGGTATGGCGTTCCATACTTCATGGTTGACTCTGTCACGGTAATAAACTACATTCACCCATAACCTGAGATCGTCCGGGCTTTCTTTTTAATGTAATGGCGTCCTTTTTTCTGCATGTATACATGTACTGATTTTTTTAATGGAAACTATTCTAATAAAAGTTATCACTTTCCTTCTTCTTCTTCTTCTTTTCCTTCTTTTCGTTGTCGTTTTAATTATTATCATTATTATAATTATCCTCATCATTACTATTATTGGTCTGTGGTGATAATCCGTATCATAGCTATTCTATGAATTCAGTTCACCCTTATCAAAGTTACCCTTTGTGAACACGGAAACTCCCCGGCTTTAATACTGTTACGTACCCTGGAGGAGAAAGAAAGACATTGAAGTGGATATACTGAAGTCTGTTACTGGATGTAGTATATATATACGATTGTCCATCATAAGCTAGTGCTGCTACGTGTAGAGAGTATTTTTTTGTCAAGATAAAGGAAGAAGTAGGAGGCTAGGAATGCCCAAATGAAAATGAAATGATGAAGCTCCAAACTCGACCGGAAGAAGCAGAAGGGAAAGTCCCGAAGATGGAAAATAAAGTGGAAGAAAAGACAGCTATCTTTGAGTCATTGCAAAGACAACATGAGCGTGATTCAGAAGACACTGGAAAGCTAAAAGGAGAAATGAACGACGCAGAGCAGTACTCGGGTCAAAACTGCTTGCGGTTGAATGGAATCACCGAGAAGCAACATGAGGATACCGACCAAGAGGTGCTAGACCTAGCAGAAAAGAAATTGAACATAAAACTTGAGCGGCATGAGATTGACAGGTCACACCGAATTGGAGCTCCAAGAAATGCACAAAGTACTGAAGGGAAAACACCATATCCGTAACCTATATCATCGTGAAATTCAGTACATATCGGACAAGAGAGGTCATTCTGAAAAGCCGGAAGAAACTAAACGGAACTCACATTGGAATAGAAGAGGATTTCACACTGGCGAACCGCAACCTGTTGAACAAAGCAAAAGATGAAGTGAAAGCAAAGGACAAATTAGTCGCTGGCCTGGTCTACTAATGGCAACGTCCAATGGATCAACTGTAAGGAAAACAGTATCAATCAATGACCTAAAGAAACTCTAAATGCGAACTGAGAAACTCGAAATGTGAACTTAAAACGATGAAAGATGGGAAAATCTACCAATACGAATATCATCGTTTAGCTACAATTCTTTGATGAACCCTCATTATATAGTCAGGTCCAGTTAAAAAAAAAATTGCTCAGAAAAAGTGCTTTAGCATTATGTGTTAATGCTGATTTATCATTGGTTTTAGGTAATTCAGGGGTGCTGAATCCAAAAATGTTGATTGCCAAACTTGATTCCGACGTTTCATCCTCAAATCGGCAAAAACAAAAAACAAAATGGCGGCATTTTTAATGCAGTTTCCCATATTAAAAGATTTTTTATGAGTGATTATATTTCGGAAATTGGGGGTCTATGCCTTATTTTTTGATACCCTGGGTTGCAAACATAATGCATCCGATTGATTCGTCAGCCATCTTTAATTCCAAGATGGCTGCCATGATTTACAGCTGCTGATCGATAAATAATATGTCCAAATATTTGATGATTTGGGGGCGATGCTTGCATAATCATGTGATATATTTTTTAACGTGTCCGCCATTTTTTACTCGCCTGCATAGCAGAAGTATGACATGGACGTCACTTTTCCGACGGCAGCGATGACCATGGCGCGGCAAGGTCAACATCAACAATCTTAACCGAGGTTAAGTTTGTGAAATATAACTTTAGGGTATAGACGTCTATTTCATGAAACTTAGTGTTAAAATGTAGAGACAGGTTATAGTTACAAAGGTCGTCCAGGGTATACCTGGAAATCCAACATAGCGTCCAAAACGGCAGTTGTGTACCATCAACTCAAATATTAAAGTAAATCATCAAATCAAAATCGTAGAAAAGCTTTCAAGGCAAATAATGAATGAGGACATGTTTACAAGATAGTAGTGAGGTTGTCAGAGAATCCAAGATGACCTTTCAAAATGGCGTCTGTAATTAACGTTGTAACTTTGAAATGGTCCAAATTCTTATAATTTCCACCTGGTAGAAATAATTTTGCGGTCTACCGAAAAAAAAACATATAAAAATCATGGTTCCAAGGAGAAAAAATTATATTGGAAAAATGTCAAGTGTATTAGTGTTTTTTTTTTGCAAAAAAATCATGAGCTTAAAAAATGGTTGCATTTTTTTAAAAAAATTGCCTACATAGTGCATATACTATATATCTAGAGACATTTTTGTATCTTTCTCATGATTTCAAGGGTCAAATAATATAGGTGAAGACGAATTACAGGGATACACTAGTGTCCATTTTGTCAAAAAATTGAAGAACGCTCCAATATTGCATTCGAATTGGCCAACATTGATACAAAAATGGCAATACTTCATATCCCATCTAGTGCCACTATTTTGGCGTCTCTGCTATGTATTTAAGACTCATAAAAATATGTTTTACAAGAGTTAGTGACATAATTAGATGGTGGTGCAACAAACAAGTAAACATCCGAAAACAAACTTTAAGAAATAAGGTACACTTTTACCTAAAAGGT